>NC_057801.1:264393237-264399566 GCF_018294505.1 Triticum aestivum | reverse complement strand
CGCGCGGGCCCCGGATGGGCTCCGCGGGCCAGCGGCGGCGTGGGCGGCGGCGAAGGCCACGTGGCCCGGTGGGATTGGACGGGCGGCGGCGGGCGGACATTTCCGGCGCGGGGTGGACGTGTCCGGCGGCGCGAGGAGGAAGAAGGCTAGGGTTAGACCGGGATTTCGGGGGAGGCCACATATTTATAGGTAGAGGGAGCTAGGAGAGTCCAAATGAGGAGCGGTTTTCGGCCACGCGATCATGATCGAACAACCGAGAGCATGGAGTGGAGTTTGCTGGGTTTTGAGCCACTTTGGAAGGGGTGTTGGGCTGCAACTCAAAGAGGCTCTGCGGTTACCCGGTTAACCGTTGGAGTATCAAACGACCTCCAAATGGCACGAAACTTGACAGGCAGTCTACCGGTGCTATACCAAGGCCGCTTGGCAAACCTCGGGCCATTCCGAGAAAGTTTAATACCCGCACAAGAGAAGAGGCAAAAAGGGAACGCCGGATGACATAGGAGTGCCGGATTGCAAAACGGACAACGGGGAAAAAGCTCGGATGCATGAGACGAACACGTATGCAAAATGAAATGCACATGATGACATGATATGAAATGCATATGCTGACATGGCAAAGTGCAACACGCAAGCAAATGACATGGCAACGACGGCGAATAACTGGCGGACACCTGGCGCATCGGATCCGGGGCGTTACAACACTCCTCCACTAACAAGAGATCTCGTCCCGAGATCTTAGGACCGAGACGGAAGGGAAAAAGGATGAGGTGAAACAAGGACTCAAGAGAAGAAACAAAGAATCGAGAGCACTCGAGAAGAAGAGAGGAACGACGAGAATGACAAGAATCGAAAGCTGACGGAAACAGATAGACTATGAAACGACTCCGGTAACAAAAGGATGATAAGATAGAATGAAGGATGAAAGAATAAGATGAGCCTTGCGATGATTTAGATGGAGGTTCCGACTAGATGGTCGAGGAAAATGAACTCCGGAAAAAAAAGATGAAAGCACTTGGAACTAGAATTTATTCATCAAGAACAAACTCCGAAGGAAGGGATAGCTCACTTGGATGAAATAAGAATAAGATTTATTGTATGCTTATCCTTCATCAAATTAAATTAATGATGAGCAATGGATTTTGCATATTACTTATTCTTCTTGAAAAAAAGATTGAGAAGTGAAATATCGCAAACTTGAGAAGGTCTTCATGAATCACCGGTAGGATTGAAAGAACGAATGGATTAAAAAGATAATCAAGGAAAAAAGAATCTGAAAGAACCACCGTTAGAATTTGGAAAAGACTGGTCAAGAGAATGAATCACCGGGAAGAATTAGAAGAACAAATATGGTAGAGGGAATTTAGATGCAAAAGAACGGGAAGAACTCGAGCTGATTCACGAACACTTGAACGAAGCACCGGGATAATTGGATGACGTTAGCTGAGTTGTAAGGACGAAGAATTCTTCTGGAACGATGACCTCTGGTGAAAAGAAAATGGGAAAAGAACTCCTGACATACTCCGGATGGGTAAGAAAGAATATCTGACAAACGGAATATTTCGCGAGGATAACATGAAGCTAGAACCGCAAATCTCCGGGGGAACGGACAAGATTTAGAGGAAAACCTCTTCTTCGGTCTTCAAAGTTGAGAATGACGACGAGAAATACCACCGAAATTACTGAGATACTCC
This sequence comes from Triticum aestivum, assembly GCF_018294505.1. Taxonomy (NCBI): domain Eukaryota; kingdom Viridiplantae; phylum Streptophyta; class Magnoliopsida; order Poales; family Poaceae; genus Triticum; species Triticum aestivum. The sequence continues at coordinate 264,397,875 of NC_057801.1, read as the reverse complement.
TAGAGAATGAAAAGCAAAGAAGTTGAGCCGATGATGAAAAGAATTTGAAAGAGATCTTGGAGAAGGCATGTGACTGATGGAATCCATTCTTACTTCACAATTTGAAAAGAATTTGATAATAGCTCCGGGGAATTAGAAGAGTCAGGTAAGATCCTGGGAAAAGACCTGTGGGTTAGGGCCCACTAAAAGAAAAACACCGTTGGAAAGGGATGTTGAACAGATAGATGATGCACCGGAACAATTGAAATATTTGAATGAGGTGACAACCTCGAATTAATTGGAACACAGACGAATCTCCTGAGATGTCTTGATCACTCCGGAAGGATAAACTGGCGAGAGGTGAACGAGCAAAGGGAAATATTTGAGCCGAGGAAAAGAATACGATCACCCGAAAACTTGAATTGAATCCACTGGAAAAGAAAAAGAGATGAAGAATGACGAACGAGCCGAGAATTCACCGGTTGAAATAATTGATGAAAGACTGAAGAGGCTCCACACGAATGAAATTGATGGTCGAAAAAGACTCAAGCTCCGGGAAGAAGAGGGTGGGAGGGTGGGAAAAACACAGGCAACTGGAAGGGGGAATCGACGAATATCTTGAAGAGAAAACACCGATTGAAATCATTAAGGAAAGAAAGCAAAGATTTCGCACGAGTATGATGGATACTCGATTACGGACTCCGGAGTCGAGAAGAAGAAGGGAGGGCGGGTGGGAAAAACAAGGACAACTTCGGACAGGGAAACAACATCGATCGAAAAGAGCTGAGGATTGATCTCCCAAAGACAAAGAGGTTCGAGTCAGCTTGACGAAGAATGCGCCGGACAAAAGAGGATGGACAACTCACGAAACTAAACACGTGATCCTAAAGAAAAATTTGAAGGGGAAGAGGAGTAGTTCAAAACACCTACATCAAGATTCCTTACCAGAGCGACGAAGGGGCAGAGGAGTAAAAAGAATTCCTACTCTCCGATATAACTAGACTCCGAAAACAGTTTTCTTCTAGACTCAACAACGGCCAAACTACACGATCAATCAAGGGGGGCTCCTAAGGTCGGTCGAGGCTCTGATACCAACTTTTCACGCCCAATATGCGACCCTATCCAAAAGGAACTCGAAGGTCCCACTAAGGATAGACCCGCATATTGAAACGCTTTTGCAAGGTGGATATCATTACATCAACATTACATAATAGATAGGGATACATACAACAGGCATACATGTCACAAGCATACAACAATACCTCATACAAGAGATCAACATCCGACTACGGATGATACATAAACAGAAACTCAAACAATATCCACCCTGCTAGCCCAGGCTGCCGACCTGGAACCTATCCCCTGATCGAAGAAGCAGAAGAAGAACTCAACACAAGCAAACATCGCTCTCACGTCATGATCATCGCATAAACCTGTACCTGCAACTATTGTTGTAGTAATCTGTGAGCCACGAGGACTCAGCAATCCCATTACCATGGGTATCAAGACTAGCAAAGCTTAATGGGTAAGGAAGGGGTAAAGTGGTGAGGTTGCAGCAGCGACTAAGCATATATGGTGGCTAACATACGCAAATGAGAGCGAGAAGAGAAACAAAGGAACGGTCGTGAAGCTAGCAATGATCAAGAGGTGATCCTGAACTCCTACTTACGTCAAACATAACCCGAAGACCGTGTTCACTTCCCGGACTCCGCCGAGAAGAGACCATCACGGCTACACACGCGGTTGATGCGTTTTAATTCGGATCAGGTGTCAAGTTATCTACAACCGGACATTAACAAATTCCCATCTGCCACATAACCGCAGGCACGGCTCTCGAAAGTTTATACCCTGCAGGGGTGTCCCAACTTAGCCCATGACAAGCTCTCGCGATCAACGAAGGAATAGACCTTCTCCCAGGAAGACCCGATCAGTCTCGGAATCCTGGTTTACAAGACATTTCGACAATGGTAAAACAAGACCAGCAAAGCCGCCCGATGCGCCGACAATCCCGATAGGAGTTGCACATATCTCGTTCTCAGGGCAACACCGGATAAGTCAAGCTACGAGTAAAACCAGCCCTCGAGTTGCCCCGTGGTGGCCCCGCAGGTTGCTCGTTTCGGACCAACACTTAGACAAGCACTGGCCCGGGGGGGGCTAAAATAAAGATGACCCTTGGGTTAGTTACTCCCAAGGGAAAGGTAGGTGGTGGTGAGGCAAATGGTAAAACCAAGGTTGGGCCTTGCTGGACAAGTTTTATTCAAAGCGAACTGTCAGGGGGGTCCCATAAATCACCCGACCGCGTTAGGAACGCAAAATCCGGGAACATAACACCGGTATGACGGAAACTAGGGCGGCAAGAGTGGAACAAAACACCAGGCATAAGGCCGAGCCTTCCACCCTTTACCAAGTATATAGATGCATTAATAATATAAGATATATTGTGATATCCCAACCAAAAACCCTGTCCACCATGGAGAAATCTTCAACTTCACCTGCAGCTAGCAACGCTATAAGAGGGGCTGAGCAAAACGGTAACATAGCCAAACAAAGGTTTGCTAGGAAGGGTGTCAAAGGTTAGAGGTTCATGGCAATTTGGGATGGCTTGAAGAGCAAATGATAGGTAACGCAGCATAGCGATAGAACGAAGCAACTAGCATAGCAATGATAGTAGTGAGATCCAGGGTAGCGGTCATCTTGCCTGAAATCCCGCAAGGAAGAAGAACGAGTCCATGAAGAATACGAACGGATGAAGCCGAACCAATCATAGACGAACGAATCCTCACGATCGCAACGAAACGGGAACTAACAAGAAGAAGCACACAACATGGGTAAACACACCACACATGAACAAGACATGATGCACAACGAGCATGATGCATGGCAAAGCTACATGAAGCTACTCATGGCAAGAGATGATGCAAACAAGAACAACACATCAAGGCAAGTTTAAATGAGGCCGGGAACAACATATAACAATTCCGGTAAGTCCTCATATGCATATTTCGAAATTGGTCCAGAACTGAATAAACATTAAGTTGAAGTTGTTAAACAGCAAGTTAAAGAGCACCAATATGATCTACACGAAATTCTAGTCAAGTTACATATAAAGTTCATTAGATTCGGAGCTACGACTTAGAAGATATGAGCAAAACAAGTTAAACATGGCATCGGTGCAGAATGCATACAAACATCAAGCAAACACCTCAAAACAAGGATGCAACATGATAATATGAAGCTACATACAAAAACAAGCAAGTTGCATATAGAGCACACTCAAAACGGAGCAATGGTGCAACACATACACTCTATACAAGTCATAGCAACAATCTGTCCATAACAGCAACTAGGCATATTGCAAGCATCAAAACAATATGCTACAGCAACCCAACATGATAAAAAAGGCATGGGCATGAAGTACAGGTAAAGCATAACAAAACATGAACACTGAGCTATCTCCAGAAACAACTAGAACATGCTCAAAAAGACATGGGAAGATTGCAAATAATAACAGTTTCAGACTTTAGCAGAAATAACATCAGGTTGCAATGTTTAGAGCAAGCAAACAACATGTTACAGGAACTTATCATGGCAAACAAAGGCATGGCATGACTCTAATAATTGCATAGATCAAAAGTCCCTTACTGACCATGAGCCAAAAAGGTATAGAAAATATGATGGCACCCATGTAAACATGGCAAGTTATATTACAGATTCATACATGACAGAAACAACGATAAGTAGGCATGTTGGTGAGCTTGAACCACTCACCACAGAGCAATACATGGCATTGCAAGGCAACCAACAGTAAGAAGGCATGTTTATGAAGCTAAGCATGGCAAGATCAAGTTCATAGGGTACATGGATCACTAGCAAAACACATGGGAACAAGTGAACTTAATGTTAACAGGCTGACAGCAACATTATCAAGCAACTTTGGAGCAAGATATGAACAATATACAGCAAGCTATAAATGCAACCAGGGGCATGAATGGATAGAGCAAGACATGTAGACCAAAACATGTTTATAGAACATCTCCAGATTATGCACGAAATGACTTGTAGAAGCATGTTAACATAGCAACAAAATATAACAGAATCTGTCAGGAAAACAGCAACAGCAACTATCCTACTTAACAAGCTCGATGCACTCAGCACACAACTCACAAAAATACATGGTTGGCACCCCTGGAAAGATGGCATGGCATAGATCAACATACATGTAGACATCAACCTCATAGGATGCACACATCAATCATGGCAAAAATGATAAATGAGCAAGTTATAACAGTTTCAGCAGATTAACATCAACATGCACTCTTCCAACAGCATTTAGGGTATCAAGATGAGCTCAAATGAATATGATGCAATGTAATGAAATGAAGTACTCGTCGAGGCGAACAATTTGACATATTACACGCACGAAATGGAGCTACGGATGCAGAGATGTGATGCAATGAATATGGCATGTTTATGTGACAGGAAAAGGACTTAGAGAGATTTTTACCCCGCGGGAAAAAAACGAAGGGGATCGGGTCCGGGCGAGGATCGGGCCGGTGCGGGACCCGGGCGGCGGCGTCGGCTCCGGCGAGGTCGGAGGAGGCCGGAGGAGGCGTCGGCGAGGCAGCGCTCCGGCCGGGAGGAGCTGGCGGCGCGGGAGCC
>NC_057801.1:264389437-264392587 GCF_018294505.1 Triticum aestivum | reverse complement strand
GCCACGTGGCGCGGTGGGATTGGACGGGCAGCGGCGGGCGGACATGTCCGGCGCGGGGTGGATGTGTCCGGCGGCGCGAGGAGGAAGAAGGCTAGGGTTAGACCGGGATTTCGGGGGAGGCCACATATTTATAGGTAGAGGGAGCTAGGAGAGTCGAAATGAGGAGCGGTTTTCGGCCACGCGATCGTGATCGAACGACCGAGAGCATGGAGGGGAGTTTGCTGGGTTTTGGGCCACTTTGGAAGGGGTGTTGGGCTGCAACTCAAAGAGGCTCTGCGGTTACCCGGTTAACTGTTGGAGTATCAAACGACCTCCAAATGGCACGGAACTTGACAGGCGGTCTACCGGTGCTATACCAAGGCCGCTTGGCAAACCTCGGGCCATTCCGAGAAAGTTTAATACCCGCACAAGAGAAGAGGCAAAAAGGGAACGCCGGATGACATAGGAGTGCCGGATTGCAAAACGGACAACCGGGAAAAAGCTCGGATGCATGAGACGAACACGTATGCAAAATGAAATGCACATGATGACATGATATGAAATGCATATGCTAACGTGGCAAAGTGCAACATGCAAGCAAATGACATGGCAACGACGGCGAATAACTGGCGGACACCAGGCGCATCGGATCCGGGGCGTTACAACATCCACCAAGCAGGACTAGGCTTTTACGCATTCCCGCGGCCCAAACCTGGGTAAACTATCCTTGTGTCAATTACTAATCCTGCTCTTCTCACAACCCCGCGCCCCGCAACCGTAGTAGGGATTCTTGTGGTCCCATAGGTGTTGTTTCCCACCGACACATGGAGGTGGTCAGGAATCTGGAGAATCACACCGGTCATAGCGCCGCAGTTAAAATGATAATGGCAACAAGGTCAAAAAAATGATAATGGCAAGTCAAATCATAGGGCCCCACCTGTCCAGCAGTAACTCGCTGTCAAATCACACAGCCCTACGTTTTCAGCAACCTACTCCCTCATCTTCTCGCCTCTCTGTCGAACCGACTAGGCGAAACTGCCCTGCCTACCACACGGGAAAAGCCTTGCTCTCGACTTTTAAATATAATTTTGTATCCATGGATTGCGCCATGGAGCAAAGCCTCAAGAAAAATGGTGGTACACATGTATACAACACGCCCATGGCATTCGCGTCGCACCCTAGACGGTCGGTTGGTCTGGCACGCCGCTCTTTAAATGGAACGTGCGTCATATTGCATTTGCACACACATGTGGGACCGCAGTTGAGAACCTACCATAGTCACACTCCCCGGCCCCAAGCTATAGTACTGGAGTAGTGTTGTACAGACGCCGGTGCCTGGACGATCCCTGCATGACACGGAAGATCAGTTCGTCCATGCAGACCAGACTCCAGCACACGGCTGGATTGGCTATATTCTACATATCGTGCAGGCTGTGTTGTACAGGGCTGTAGTTCTGATGAGAAATCTAAAAAAAGTGTCTTCTCATGTCAGAATATTAGGTGCCATGTGCTTCGGATCACTACGAGGGTTAAACAGTGACAACTGAGTTCCTACAAGGCGCTGGTTATTGGGGGCACATGCACGAAGACTACTCGGCTGCCATCTAGGTCAAGCCGGCTATATTAATTAGGACATCTATAGATGGACCCCTTTTCTATGAGTTTATATTTAATTTGAGCTTTGATCCTCGTCTAGTTTGTCCGTCGGGATTCATGTTGTCTCCTTGGGGCAATGAGGTTATGGTTTCTTGTCATGTGGCATTTTTTCATGTTATATGTTAATCCGGTGCTTCAGATCAAAATGAGGACAACTGCGCCTACGGGGCACGTTCATGAAGACTTCTCGACAGTCATTCACGAGGTCAAACCGACTCCGTAAATAAAAGAAAACTACTCCACTATATTGGCAGGAGCCTCCGCGCTTGCTTGCTAGTGTTGCTCTCTTCACACTGTCTCGTCCTCTCCAGATCTAAACACGACAGTGGTGGCAACACTGTCTCTCTCTGCTCACCGCTGGTCACAGATCCAGCTGGATCGTCTCTGTAGGGGAAGGTGACAAGGTGCAATGTTCACGCGGTCGTCCTCGGCGACGACTCTTACCCACTGCCGGCGCGTCCCGATCAGCGTGCCTTGCCGTTCTCTCCCACGCAGCGCCGGCTAGGGAGGGCCTCTGACTCCTTCCTCGCTGCCATAGTGTGGGTAGATCCGGCCTCCTGCCGCGTACCTAGAGACATCCCGGCGACCCTCAGGTATAACTTCTTTTGAAACCGGTGTTGCTCTACTTCCCCAACTCCTGACGTCGCTGCATTTGTATCTTTTACTATTTCTCAGGCCCCTCGTAGATTGGATCGATCAGCTGTTCGAAAGCCATCTAAATTTTTATTGTTAAGAGGTAAAACTAGTTCATGCAGTCGAATCTAGCACTATTTGGTTCAAACAGGGAAGAAAGGGGGTGGGGGGTGTGACGCCCGGATAATCAAGCTACAGTAATCCCCTGCTAATGATGCCAGGTCACCACTTCTACTGTTGCTAAGTCCCACGTTGATTCAAATCAGTCCAAAATTCAAATTTGAAATAAAGTCAAACAATGAAAGTTTTCAAATATCAAAACAAAATGTTCAAGTTGTAGCAAATAAATCCTGATTAACATTGGTGAAGAAACCACATTGTTAAAAAAGTGTTTAAGGTCATCAAAATAATTAAAACATCAACAAAACATTTAATTGAATACCTTTTTCAATTAATAAAATAGTAAACTATATTTTGGTTGTCCAAAACTAGGTGGCAGTGGTATATTTAACATACTAAATTTAGTTGCTGTTCTCACATTTTATAAATGGAAATGAATTAAAATTTGAAAGAAAAAAAGAAAAATAGAAAGAAAAGGAAATAAAAAAAAGGCCCCTCCCCCACTAGGCCACGGTCCAGCAGGCCGCCAGGCCGGCCCAACCCCCTCAGCCCACCTCTCTTCATAACCCCCACTCCCCAAACCCTAACTCCACCTGATCCCCACTTCCCCCTCTCCTCCATGATCTGGATCGGGGGCGCTCGCCCCGGACAACCGCGTCGCTCGCGGTCGCCCTGACCCCACCGCCAACTCATCATCGCTGCCCGGTGCTGCCCCGCCGTCGCCCACCTCCTCAACCCCCCTCCTGCGTAGATCCGGTCGGG
>NC_057801.1:264001531-264050463 GCF_018294505.1 Triticum aestivum | reverse complement strand
CTAACTTGGCAGGGTTATGTTGCTCATATCGTGCGTATGGTGTCTCGCATTGCTATGTCATTTGATTAGTTTAGACATGCTTTGTGTGAATGCCACCTGTTCAGTGTCTAATTACCATATATGTGAATTATGCATTGCCATCTTGTTGCAAGACATTATATATGTGAATTATACAATGCTATCTTGTTGCAAAGGCATTATATATGTGAATTATGCAATGCCATGTTGTTTAGCCAATCATCATGTATGTGAATTATATCATGCTATCATTTTTTTGTATTACATGTTCCATTTGTCAACAATGTTTGTATATTCAACTACTCTTCCTGTGCATCAGCCATTTGAAGCGGTGATGGAAGTATCTGGAGTGAAAACAAGGTATTCAGAGCAGACAATGCTACTTGCTGAAGCAGACATCTTGCTGGTTACAGAGAGCTCCTCAGAGGAGGATTCAGAGACTGATGACCAGTCCTATTTCCCCCCTGAGGTCTATGCTCAAACTTGGCAGGGTTATATTACCCATGTCATGCATGTTGTCTTGCATTGCTAGTTTTTACATCATATATGGATTTCCATCTGCTTACTTGCTTACTATATAAATCATATATTTGAATTATATCATGCCATCATGTTTACATAGTACATACACATCATCTATCTGAATTATGGCATGGCAACCCATTTAATAAAGAAATCATATAGTTATATCATCTCATCCTGTTTAGTGTTTACAATCATCATATTTAGAATTATGGCATTCTATCCATGAATGTATGTGAATTATGGCATGCCAACCTATTTAATAAACACATTATATAGTTAAGTCTTGTCATCCTGTTTACATAGTCTCATATTTTGAACTATGTCTTTCCATCTTTTTTAGTTAGCCAATCTTTTGACCAAATCAAACGGGCCGGCCTTTTCACGGGAATGGGCCTCTGTTGGGCCGTGCCACGTGTCGACGTATCATAGGCGCCTTCTGTCCAATGAGTGGATGACATCTGTCCCAATAGTGAGTCGACACGTGTTTCCTCCAGCCAATGATGATTTTACACGTGGAAAATCCCCATTGGTCGGGGCTGTTAACGGGTTATCGGACCCAAAACCCGACCCGATAGCTTAACGGCGTACTGTTATGGTGGATGCCACGTGTCGGTCACCCTTGACGAAAGCACTTCTGTGACGCGTGATTTATCGTCATGGAAGTGGACACTTCCGTGATGATAATTTTGGTAATGTCATGGAACACTTCTATGACAACACAGGTATGACTATCTTGATTCTGTCATAAATTTTTCATGGATGTACATGCATGACAAAAAACGCGACCTACTGTGACAAACATGTATCATCACGGAAGTGTATTTTTTTGTAGTGAGCACCGGACTTCCCCCATGTGGGAGTTCAATCCGGAGGAGCCGCGGACTCTGCAACATTTCCTCGGCACGGCGCACGAGGGAATGTGGATGCTACTCTTCAAGGCGCAAAAGAGCTGGCCCATGGAGACCGAAGACGTCAGCCTCGACGCCAAGAATCCGGCCACTCCGGTAAGTGTTAATTTTCCGAAGATATATCTAGTTTTATAAATTTGATCAATACGAAAACTTATCAACCCACCTCTCTGTAAGGCTGGACCAAGAAGTCGGAATGGATTAAGAGTATGGCTCTGTTGCCCGAAGACCCAGTCACTCCTCAGCTGGAGGACATGCTGGTCATGGCGCCCTATCAGGCGCTGGAGAAGAAGACCAAGAAGAAGGGCAAGTGGCCCAAGGATGGGCCCCGCCGCAAAGGTCCTTCAGATGTAGTGTCCAGAGAGACCGAGCCCGTCTCCTCTCACGAGGAAGACGAGGATGAAAAGGAGGAGGAGGAAGTGGAGAGCGACTCCCCACGCAAGACGAGGAGGAGGAAGAGGAAGAGGACAACCTCCGAGAACCTGGAGGGAGCGACACCGAAGAGGGGGAAGATAACCCTCTCGGTTAGTTCAGACTCAGAGTCCGAACACATCCCAAAGAGGGCCCAAAGGAAGAAGCCTATGGCCGAAACGTAAGGATTGAAGGCTTACTTGTTCAGTTTTCGCTTAATCCGCCTCTGTTATATAAATCATATCTTTATTTGCCTTTCAGCCCTCCACGCGATATCTCGATTCCCTCGATCTCATTAGGGAATTCTCTACCGCCTAAAGAGGCGGAGAGCGACGGGCCATCGTGAGTCTTCTCCCCCCTGCCATGGAGGACACCTAGGTGTCCTCCTAAAGGACGTCTCCTGGCCGGCGAGGGGCGGACGAGGCCGTCCAGAAGACGACCGAGGGTAACACCTTGGACGCTGCAGAGCGGGGCACGACGTACCCCATGATCACCGAGGGTGGGGGCCTCAACAGTTTGGGCCCTTGCCGAACACCGTTTTGGAGACCAATGCGGATCCGGACTCGGTCCAACACCCCCATTAATAGAGGGGGAAGGAGCAGTAGCTCCACCGGCAGCCTCTGTTAATCCGGAGGCCGCTAATACTCTGGCGGAAGTGTTGCAACGCGCTTCCATCATGGAGGAGCAACGCACCCTGATGGGTGCGGTTATGGAAATGCTTCGGTCCATGAAGAGCGGACTGATCGAAGCCTTCAACAGCCTACTGACGGGCTTTGAGGTATGCGATGTAATTCTCTTGCAAGTTTTTTATATGCAAGGCTGAATCCATGTATAGATAGTAGCCCCTGAGACTTTTTCCAGACTAGAGCAATCCAGACAGAGGATCAAAAACAATTTGATAATGTATCGTACTATCTTTTTTGGACAGGCATCTATGCTGGCGGCTACTGCCCAAGCCACAGAGGTTTTCGAGCTCAATAGGAAGCTTCGGCTAGCCGATGAGGAATTCGACCGCGTCAATAAGCGGTTTGACGAAACCCAAGGTATGCGGCACTATTACATACCCAATGTGACATGTGTGCCAATTCTTTAAGTTTATTGAGTGTTATGACTATACTCACAGCTAGCGTAGGCGAGGTCGAGTCCCTCAAAAGCGCCCTCGCCCAAGCCAAGGAGGCGGAGGTGAGCAAGGCGTCCGTTGACAAAGCGGCCAAGGAGTTGGAGGTGGAGCGAACCGCCCGTGAACAACACAAGGCTCGGGTGGGCGAGGTCGAACAGGAGCTCAAGGACGCTATCGCCAAGTGCGGGTCCTTAGAGCAGAAGAGTTCGGAACAAGCCTTCGAGCTCACAAAAGCTCTTGAGAGTGTGAAAGAAGCCTGGGTTGAAGCCCAGGGCACTCTCCAGGAGATACAAGAGGCGAGACAAATAGTGGCTGGTAAGGCCTCTCTCATGTAGAGTAAATTTACAAGTAAGAGATATATCTTGCTGACCCGAGTTTGCAGTTCTCTAGGCGCATTTGTGGATCTGCCGAGGAGTATTGCTGACGCCGCCGAGTTCTTCCACGCCGAAGAGGGAGCTCAACGGAAAAGCTATTCTGGTCGTAGTACCTTGCGCTAGAGTATCCGGCGCCCCTCAGCAATCAACTAAAGAAGTTGACAGAGCTGCATAGGGTGGCCGGACTAGCCATGAAGGATGTAATAGTCCGCCTTTGGCCAGCCGAGCCCATACCCAGCAGCTACTTCGGACTTGTGAAGCGGCTGGTCGATGTGCGTCCTCGGATCAACGCTATCAAGCGGTCGGCCTGCATAGAAGGTGACCGGATGGCCTTCGCCCGAGTCAAGGTACAATGGGCGAAGATGAAGGCCACCAAAATTGCCACCGTAGGGCTGCCTGAAGGCAAGGATCACCGGCGGCCGGAGAAGTACTTCGGCGAGGTCCTCGAGGGAGCCCGCATTGTAGAGGGTCAATGTTCAAAGGATGTCATATTTGATTAATAGAGTCCGGTTTGGAAAGACCGTGTAATGAACTTGCAATGTGAAATATTTATGCCTGCACTTTGTGATATTGTTAGTTTATCCTCCTGCTTGGCCATTTATTTTATAAGTTTGGAAGTTTGCCAGTCGTCGGCTTCTGCCCCCATGTAAATACTGGGGTGTTCGGTAACGCATGTCCGCACTTTATCCAACGTCTTGGTCCTAAATAGGAGGCGTCTTGCGAGATGAACAAGGCAATCGGACTATGCGGCTTTATCACTTTCACTTAGCCATAAGAGTCCATAGGTGGGGCTAGGTACTAGCCCCTTGTTGCGTGAACGGCAATCCGGAGTACGCCACCTTTGCAACGCGGCTGGTCAAAGCCCAGCCCCTCGTATAACACGGCATAAATCGCGAACGATTTGTAGTATAACACTAAGTCACCAGATCGCTGACCCGCTCTCGCATATCATGACAGTCAGTTTTCGGCTTTTTCTACTGAGGTACTTAACTGGACGTGCCAGAAATACAATCACAGTAGTTCTCCCTTTACTACCATAGCCGAACTTGTGGAACGTAAGGTGGCAAACCCTGGAGCCGGGCAACCCAACTATAGACCAAAGACATGATTCGTAGTCGATGCATATAATGCAATATCCAGGATGCTGAAGAGTTCCATATAGGTGTTCGGGCTTAAGAGTTTGCGGGCCCGAATACAGCCCCTGGTATGAAGGCCGTGCCGCAGCACGTATGTCAGTCGAAAGCAAGGAGGGGATACAGATGACAAGATAATATAAGAGCCCCCAAAAAGGTGGTGATCATATGCTTCCTTTATATCCTTATTAATACGTCGAGGCGTATTTCGACAGACAATGCCATGAATATCAAGGTCATGTTACATGCCTAAATAAAAAAATTACATAAGGGAAAGTCTAACGCATGGCCTGAAAATAATAGTTCAAAAAGTCCAGTGATGCCCGGCCGCATGTCTGCGCCATTTCTCCTTAGTAATAAGTCCTTTGATAGCGGTATTTGATTGTTGGGAAACGCTAGCCTTGAAAGGATCCCTGATACAACCATACAACAAATAGGGCTCTTAATGAACCTGTAGTGAAAAAGATATATGCAGTCCAAATAGGGTCAAGCCGTACTATGGACTTGTCCTGCAGTGTGCCTCCGGTGCTGCCCAAGGTATTTTGAGTGCATAGTTATGTACAGGCGGTACATAAGCCGCAACCTTATGGGGCAGTCGGTGGAGGCCGAACTGCTAATCGAGGTCCGGATCCGTCGAGTTATCGTAGCGAGGGGCGGACCAAACTCGTTTAGAGATGTTGTTGGCTTTAATGTCTGATGAACTGTTCGGCATATAAGGCTGCCATACACCTCGGCTGCAAGGGCCGCGGTGTGTGCTTCAGTACGGAGGGACGCTCCATATTTCCATTGACTGTAATAACACCATGGGGTCCAGGCATCTTAAGCTTCAAGTAAGCATAGTGCGGGACTACATTAAAGCGGGCGAAAGTAGTTCGTCCGAGCAGTGTGTGATAGCCACTGCGAAAAGGGACGATGTCGAAGATTAACTCTTCGCTACGAAAGTTGTCTGGGGAGCCGAATACTACCTCTAGTGTCAGTGAGCCCGTGCAACGGGCCTCCATGACCGGTATCACACCTTTAAAGGTAGTGTTACTAGGCCTAATTCTTGATGGGTTAATGCCCATCTTGCGGACGGTGTCTTGATTGATCAAGTTGAGACTGCTGCGCTCGTCCATAAGGACTCTAGTGAGATGGTATCCGTCGATAATTGGATCAAGTACCAGGGCAGCCGAACCCCCGTGACGGATACTGGTTGGCTAATCCCTGCGATCAAAAGTGATCGGACAAGCTGACCATGGGTTGAACTTTGGGGTGACAGGCTCTACAGCGTAGACGTCCCTTAGTGCGTGCTTGCGCTCCCTTTTGGGGATGTGAGTGACATAGATCATGTTCACTATTTTCACCTCTGGGGGAAACTGCTTCTGACCCCCGGTGTTCGGTTGACGGGGCTCATCATCATCTTCACTTGGAGGTCCCTTTCCCTTGTGATCGGTATTTATCTTACCGACCTATTTGAAAACCCAGCAGTTCCTGTTGGTGTGGTTAGCAGGCTTGTCGGGTGTGCCATGAACCTGACAGGGCCTCTCAAGGATTTTATCCAAACTGGATGGACCATCCCTGTTGCCTTTAAAAGGTTTCTTCTGCTGACCGGGTTTAGAACCACTAAATCCAGCATTGATTGTCGTATCGTCTGCGTCGTCATTGTTGCTCAGACGTTTGTTTTTGTTACGGCGAGGTTTACCATTGCCATCCCTGGCCTCAGAAGTGCCGGGGTCGCCCGAGCTGTTGCTTCTACGAGCCAAGCAGCTATCCTCACCCGCACAGAAGCGGGTCATAATTGTAGTTAAGGCTGCCATGGTCTTCGGCTTTTCCTGTCCGAGGTGTCGGGCAAGCCATTCGCCCGGACGCTGTGTTTGAAGGCCGCTAAGGCTTCGGCGTCCAGATAGTCCACGACATGGTTCTTTTTAATTAGGAACCGATTTGCATGGTTGCTGGATTATGTGACTCAAGTCGTCAGCATCCGGTGGCCGGACATAAGTGCCCTGAAAGTTGGCCCGAAAAGCATCCTCCAAATCTTCCCAGGTTCCAATGGAGTTTTCTGGGAGGCTGTTCAGCCAGTGCCGTGCTGGTCGTTTCAGCTTTAGGGGAAGATATGTAATGGCATGGAGGTCATCTCCACGAGCCATGTGAATGTGGAGAAGAAAATCTTCAATCCAGACGGCCGGATCCGTCGTTCCATCGTACTGTTCGATGTTTACGGGTTTAAACCCTTCCGGAAATTGGTGCTGCATTACCTCATCGGTGAAGCATAAAGGGTGTGCAGCTCCTCTATATCGCGCAATATCGCGGCAGAGGTCGGATGACATCCGAGTTCGGTGTTGATCCTGAATATAGTAATGGTTGTCACGCCGGGCTTCATAGCCGTTATCTCGCACCGGGGCATGCCCTCTTGATCTGTAGATTGATCTAGTCAGGCTAGCTTTATTGTCTAGGTCCCGTTGCAAGTCATATGTGTAACCCGCGGCTACTGTCTCCTTGCCTCTTCGACCAGGGGGTGCGGGCTGCTGTTCGGCTTGATATGCCGCTTTATCCCGTCCACGTGGTGGTCGGTCTAGTTGATCTGCTTGATTGTATTTCGATGGTACTGGCTCAAGGGCTTCATCGTCGAATTGTGGCAGCAGCTTGCGCTTGGGGTAACTTTTAGTAGGTCGCTCGTGGTCGTACTCCTCGGCGGCCAGGACCTTGGTCCACCTTTCATTGAGCATATCCTGTTCAGCTTTGAGCTACTTCTGTTTCTTTTTCAGGCTCCGCGCTGTGGCGATGAGCTGTCGCTTGAAGCATTCTTGCTCGAGGGGTTCCTTTGGGATGATAAAGTCTTCGTCACCGAGGCTAACGTTCTCTTCGGAGACTAGCATATAGTTGTTGTCTTTCGAATCTTCGTGATCGGCGTGTTCGGGACTATACTGACTCTCTTCCCTTTCATCCTGTTCGGATGTGGGCTCAATGGGGTATTCAAGATCTTCGGCATCATCCGGAGTCTCATTGTCTCAGGTGCTGGTATTATTGTCCTTTGCCCGACGTGATCGTGAGCGGCGCCGCTGACATCGGTGCTTTGGTGGTTTATCGACAGGCTTGTCCTCATTGGGGTTTTGATTATCCCAGTCGTCCTTTTTATCAGGGGTGTCCACCATGTATACATCATAGGTTGAAGTGGTCGTCCAACGCCCTGTGATGGGTGGGACTTGGCTCGGTTCGGCGTCGGCATCGTCGTCCATACCGTCGATGTCTTCGGACGCGTAGTCCAGCATGTCGGTTAAATCCTCGATTGTGGCTATTAAGTGGGTGGTGGTGGGGCATAAATTTCCCCACTCTTAGCTCCCATCCCGAGCTAGGTATCGTTTGGAGGCAAAGCCTCCGTGATGGAGGGAGTTTGCATTAATCCCAATGCTTCATCTAGGAGCGAAAGCTGGACAGGAAACTGTGGATCTGCAGGGCTGAGTTCGGCATGAGAAACCTGATCGGACCCGATGAGGGCAGACCTCGACAATTCGGAGTTATCATCTAGAGGAAAATCCAAGATTGCATATGGGTCTTTGGTTGGGAGCTCCATGAGGGGAGGGAGTCCGGCGGGGCTAACGCCCCCGTCTTTGGACGATACGACCCGCCCCAGATCTAAGGCCGGGGCAGGTGTGAGTGCTGATCCCTGAACGAGATCTAACATGGGATCCAAAGAGCCTTCTTTATGGGGGCACAGAGCAGTAGCCGAGGCCGCGAACCCCTCGAATATTAGATCTCCTCGAATGTCAGTGACGTAGTTCAGGTTTCCAAACCTGATCTGGTGGCCGGGGGCATAACTGTCGACCTGCTCGAGGCGGCCGATCGAGTTGGCATGAAGCACGAAGCCACCAAACACAAAGACCTGTCCGGGAAGAAAGGTTTCCCTGGACGCGGCATCATTGTTGATGAAGAGGCGAGCCATCAATCCTTCTGTCGACGATACATCAGAGCTCTCAATGAAAGCACCAACGTTAGAGCATGACACCATTGTATGCTTTTTGGACTTCCATGCAATGAGAACCATGCTAGGAAATATGCAATAGCAAGTGACAAAGTGACGTACGATGGGGCAGTTATCCAAGTGGAAGTGGAGTTAGAGGATGATGTGGAGCATACTTCCATCATCCTCATGGACCCTACACCAACACATTAAGCACCACGCGGACCGATGACAAGACCTCGAGCACACGCCATTGAAACCGAGGTGAACTCACTCTTACTTGAGATAGACATGGACATGAATGGAACTTGGTTGCTACCTCACCAAAATATGCTATGTGCCATTAGGTACGAATACCAACGCCACCAAGCAGCTAAGGGACACCCCAAAGGAGGATGAGAAACACCCCAAGGCCACGAGGAAGAAGAAGGAGGGCAAGGAGATGAAGACTGCACCTCCCAGGCGACCCTATGCGCATGGGCCCTCAGACTCCGTGCTCATGGGCTATCCAGAGAGCTTCTGTAGCTAAGACGCACGACCCCGTGCGCACGAGCCCCCGCTACTATAGCACCCCGTGCGCACGGGCGTGTACCATGCACACGGACCCCCGTGCGCGCGGGCCCAACTTACCCCGTGCGCACGGGCCTCCCAAGTTTCGTCCATGGGTGCCCTTTCTTGACTCCCAAGTCATCCCCTTCCTCCCACTAGCTATATATTTGGGGACCAAGTCATTTTTTAGAGTTACCAAAGTATATGTGAGACATTGATAGAGCTTTGCTCCTTCTACCACTCCTCTTGGAGATCAAGACCTCTTAGGAGAGGATCCCGTGTGGACATCAAGACCTCCTTTTGGAGAAGACTATCATCAATACCTCACCTCCTTAGGAGTGGGAAGAATCTTACCTTTGTGCTTGTTTCCTTGGATTGATACTATATACTTGTGGATCTCATGTGTTTGCTATTCTAGTGGATGTGTGATTGGGTTTTGTTTGAGTGATTCCCCTCTTGTGTTCTTGTGTTCATCCCCTTTTCCCCTCCAAGTGTGAAAAGATCTTCACTTAGGGTTCCACCCTACAACAAGTAACCACAAAGCTGGAGCTGACTTGAATAATCATAGAGAAAATCGTGAGGTTTAGCCCCAAGTACCAAAGCATTGTAGAAGACGACCATGATGAACTGAGAATATGGACGGCATGTGCGTTGTTAGTTCTTGCCACTATAAGATACACTAGAATGCCTACAATTTGGTGATACCAAGAGGAGTGTCATCATAGGACTCAGTTACAGATGAAGCTCCATGGGTATTGCGACAATGCGTGTGTTGGTAGGATCCAAGCGAGCAATCAAATCATGAATTTACCTTTATAGGGAGATACGGTAATCATCATCAGTGTGCTCGACCCAAATTCCTAGAAATAACTAAGAGACCCCAAATCTGACATCTTGAATTACTCACTCAACTTCTTATTAACAAAACCAATATATATAAAACATCATCTCCAGTGATCCACATGTCATCTATTAATGTATGACCATGATCAGATGTATTAATGAAGAGTGCAGGATCTTGCTTGCTTGGAGAAAAACCAGTGGCTCGAACTACCAAACTAAACTGCTCAAATCAGATATGAGGGGCTTGCTTAAGCCCATAAAGTGCCTTTCCAAGAAGACAAACATGATCTGATGGAACATCAATACCTATAGGTGGCTACATATAAACGTCCTCATGTAGATCACCATGATGGAATATGTTCTTCAAGTCTGTTTGGAAAGTCTTCCATGACTGAGTCACGGACACAACAATCAGCGTATGAACTGAAGTCATGAGAGCAACTAGAGTAAAATCTCACCACTATCTCTTTCATGAGCCTGCTGAAACCCTCTTGCAACAAGTTGGGCCTTATAGTGTTCCAGGGAACCATCTGACTTGGTTTTAACATTGTACACCCATTTGCAAGTGATACAGTCCGACCAATGAGGTAATGGAACTAGATCCCATGTACCAATACATTCTAGGGTTGCAAACTCATATGACATAGCCACTTTCTACTCAGGTGACACAACTATATCCTCATCAGTGCTAGGCTCATAAATTTGTTGATTCCATCGATCCAACTTGGATCTTGCAGTATCGTTCCTTCTTTCCTAGAGATATAGGTTATCGGATCCACGAGAGGTCTCGGTGCTCACAATATGAGGTATTCCAAACTCCTAGTGTTTCAATCATTCTTTGTCCACTAGATTTTGTGTGTTACAATTTTTAGCAACACAACTACGAGAAATGGGGAACATTATACACAATATGATGGAAATACGCCAAGGAGTTGGTTCACCTGCAACCTCGTATGCATGTATGGTATCTCAAGATAGTCCAATAAACAAAAGTAAAGCTAAATTGTCATGTGTTTATAACTTCCTCCTTAGTTATGTACACAACGTGGTAGTTGGCATGAATTTGAAAGAATTGCCATGCTAATTGAATGAGAAATAAATAAATATTTGTCGTGTATTAGTAACAGTTGTCATGGCTAATTTCCCATGAGTGCATAGAAACATGCCATCAAAATTTTAAAGAAGTTCCATGCATAAGTAACATTTGCCATATGTGACAATGGAGTGAAGGAAAATTTACAAGCATCTAGTAAAACTAAAAACACACGTACGAAACAGAATATCTAGAATGTGTTGTCACCTCCTTTCGATGACCTTTTGTCAACAGCAACCCCCTTCCCCCTCTTATCTGCAAAATCGCCACCATTAGCTTTGTGTTTCCTAACACACACACACCTTCACAAATTCGCACCCGACTAGTGGCATTGGATGTTAAAAAAATTGAGGACCTCCAACCCACAATAGATTCGCCTCTAAAGCCACCAGCACTTTGTTACACATTGATGCCGCTCGCGATAATCCCCATTTCCCCATGACACTAGCACACTATAACCCCCAAAATGGCAGAGCCCCATCCCTGCAAGTGTCTCCGCACCAAAATAGCTACCCTTGCCGAGTAAATGAGTGACATCAATGACATGATGGGCAGTCGTCCTTGCTTGCGGCCAGGCCACCCAACCCTCACCATTCCGTCACGAGCCGTCGTTGCGCCTTAGTCATGGTCGCGTAACCCATCACCTCGTCACGAGCCGTGGTTGCACCTCCACCACGATGGCACCACGGAAACAACGCCACCTCATATTCCTTTCCCCTCGCAGCCTCGCAGCAGAGTGAATCGACGAGAGACCACCACCGCTCCTCAGCAAACCCTCACTCTCTCGACCCAGCAAGCATATATGAACCCAAGAGAAATTGCTTGGTGGAAGGGAACGTACCTAGAAGCTCGAAGGAATGGCGGCGGCATGATTACCGAATTTGGCCACCGCCTAATGACGATGAGCATTTCGTCGACGAACAAGAATGACACAGCGCGGGCGGCAAGAAAGCGTTCAAAGAGGAAGATGTAGAGCCGAAATGGGAGGAAGGGCGAGCAAGAATGACGCACCCTTCCAAATCCTCTGGGCAATACAGTCACCCCCTCCCTCGTCGGCCGAGCGGTTGACAGAGAAAGAGTGAATGGTTGCTTTGACGACGTGGCAAACGACGCAACATCAAGATTCATAAGGCTGGATTCGATGTCGTACCTCATGTCGCACAAGAAACTTTCTCACGAACGATTTGGACAATTAGAATTCGAAAAAAAATTGACAGTATTATTGTCGCAAGCATATGACGAAATAAGGAAATAGGAACATCGTGCATAAGGTCTTTCCAAACATCATAAAGAGTAAGAACTTCATTTTTAATATATAAATAAAACATATTATAGAACACAAATCAACTCACCTGATTTATGTAGATATTATTTCATGTGTATAGAGGGTATTCATATACTATAACATGAATCAAATAAGATATGGATCAAAGAAAGACTACTTCTTCTGGATCCTAAATTAATTAACTAAAGAAGTGAAATTTCAAATTTCTAAATTTTAAATAAGTGTGGAATTTTAGCAGAAATCAGGGTGGATGTAGAATAAGAGCTTATGGGGATTTTGGAGGTTAAGGGGGAGTTTCTAAGTCAAAGGTCCATTCTTCCTTGCAAACTTATCTAGTTTGTGACTCACCAAAGTTCTTATCACGACTAATGTTAGCAAAAAAGACCATTCAACGTCCTGAGAGAAAAAAGAGTTATTTATTGGTAACGAAACACACACAATCTTATAACTGACCAAAGCCTAAGTTAAGCTACCACCATCCCAACCGGGTAATATAAAGTCTTGCTTCAGTCTGCGCCTAGTCCTAGCAGGTCAAGGATTTCGCGAGTTCTATTGTTGTTCTCTAATTATCTTCGAGCAGGCTATAGCCGGATTTGGCAAATCCGGCCCCTCAAACTCCCGCGGACGCGCCGCACTGACCGGGCACCCCTCAAATGTTACACCGCAAATTCCGATCCTCAAATCCATGCACGCAGATCATGCGGCACAAACTATCAGAATGCCAAAGTTTAAAACAAAGCAAAGCAAATCATAGTTCAACAAACCGGACATAGCAAAATGAAATCAATGTCCGAGCATGACGGATGGCCTCAGATCACTGGCTTGGCGCCTGCTCTGCCCGAAATGCGTCCTGCTTCAGGTGGAATGCGTCCTGCTCGTCTTGGTTTGCTTGCATCCGGGGGGCCTCCTCGGCCTACATCCAGGCTGTCTGCTCCGCCTGCATCCAGGCAGCCTCCTCCGCCTGCATCCGGGCGGTCGGATCATCCTATGTCCCAAGGGGGTCGGACAGTGTAATCCGCCTAGGCGCTCGGAGGGAAGGGGTGCGGGGATCCGGGCATGGTGGAGGAGACAGCTGCTCCACCACATCCGAACCTTCCTGCGACGTCGCCGCCACCTCCCTCTCTCGCTGTCGGCATCGCCGCAACTTGCCGGCGACGTTCTCCGCCTTGCAAGTCGGCGCCGATGGACGAGGCGGACTGTGTCTCCGTCGCGGCGGTGTGGGTCGGGCTGGACGACATCTCCGGCGGTGGATCGTGACCGGAGGTGAGGATTGGGAGTAAGGGTGGAGGTTGGCGAGGGTCCGGGCGTGAGAATGGTTGGAGAACGGCGGGAAGAGGAGGAAGGGTTTGGTGGATTTGGTGCAATTTGGGATGGGGTCGGGCTGTCGGGTCCGACGTGAGTGGCATGCCCGGGCGCCTTCATATCCGCCCCATATTTGGGCTGGATGTGGGAATGCCGGTCAGCCCGGGCGTTTGAGGACTGTTTGAGGAGCTCGTTTCGGTAAAACATCGTGACCAGGAGGCCATCCCAGGCGTATGAGGTGGGTTTGAGAGGTCCGGCAGTAGATGCTCTAAGATGTCGTCGTTGTAGTAGAGGACTACACCAGGCAACGACTCCAAATGCCTGCGCTGTTTTGAAAAGGAGGATGTACCACCGGCCATGCATGCAGCCATTTTATTAATTATTCACAAAGCCCTTACAAGGTAATACATCAGTAAGTCTAAAGCCACATCTTGGCAACACATGTCACTACTCCTATCCCCGTGATGAAGGGATGCCGAATGTCCGAGCCTAATACCAAATAGACATCGCACCAACACCTAACATCTAATGTTGGATGCCCCATCCAAGCCACAATAACTGGACCGGGTTACACACCGGTCCGGCGCATTTTCAGTGGGCACCACATGCGCACGCTACAAGGGCTGTCACCTCCTTCATCCATCGATCCATCCTCAGAACAGATACGGATGCATCGACCTTGCCAGGCCTCTCTGTCGTCGATGCTACCAGGACGCCAAACAACATCGTCCTCCTGCACGAGCCCATCGACACCCATCGGACACCGAATCTCCACTGCGCCACGCCGCCGAGATCTGCCGCCATCGATGTGTAGGATGAAGCGCCGCTCCACCACCTATCGACGCCCAACCACCAAGCCGTCCACATGTCTGTCCAGCAGATGAATGT
Source organism: Triticum aestivum (assembly GCF_018294505.1). Taxonomy (NCBI): domain Eukaryota; kingdom Viridiplantae; phylum Streptophyta; class Magnoliopsida; order Poales; family Poaceae; genus Triticum; species Triticum aestivum. Next base: position 264,036,077 of record NC_057801.1, on the reverse strand, counting down.
CTCCAAAGATGATGCCCCCACGGGGGTGACGACGAAGACGTCGCCATCATCCGATCCAGGAGGCCCCTTCAACGCCACCAACGAGGGCTACGGCGCCCGCGGGCGCCGCAGTCAATGGTAGCCTCCTCCAGATCTGAGGTTTTCCCCGGAAACAATGGAGCGAGGGACGCTCCCACCATCGCCTCCAACGAGGAAAACGACACCCGCGGGTGCCGCCGACGATGGTGGCATCCTCACCCGCTTTAGCAGATAGACCACCATCTCCTCCTCCACTTGATCTGCCGCCGGGAAGCCACCATGAGGTAACACCCACCGACCAGATCCCTTTTGGACTGACGATGAAGATAGCCAAAGGTAGAGGTGGTCACATCGTTGCATGATCGACGCCATGGCCACACACACGTTGTCCCAAGGCGCCCGCTCAAACTCCACCGTCACATCCATGCCTCCAAGCCGCAACGGAGGGACGCCCCGCCGCCGCCATCATCTCCTCGCACGGGATTTGCCCAACCGTGATCCGGCGGCGGTGGGAGGGGAGGCAGAGGGGAGTGGAGGCGGAGGGGAGGGCGGACGGGATCGGGAGAGATCTGGAGGGAAGGGGGGAGGCGGAGGTGAGGGCGGACGGGGAGAGGGGGTCTATAGAAAAGAAATGAGAAAACCTCGTCTTCTTGTTTCGGGAGCCGGATCCCCTAACATGCACAAGGAAAGTCATGGAGCTACAGTAAACTATGTGTATAAAACAAAGAAGGGATGTCGGGGCTAGCCCTGGCCGTGAATCACTGTAGATCTGGCACTGTTTATGAATTACTGTGGATAATTACTGTTTATGAATCCCTGGTTAGATCATGGTTTAGGAAAATCCGGGGAAGGAATGTCAGGGTACTGTAGCTGCCCCTGACTTCCCTCCCAATGTCACAGGATCTGAATCCCTTGTTTCGCGGCCGTGTGGATTAGTTTCGCGAGGAAGGAAGCCTGCAAGTTCCATATCGTCACTGATGATTATTGCTCTACCAACTCCCATCATCAGCAGCTGATTTGACTAGCACCAGTACTTGCTGTCCTATAAAAACCTGATCCTCCTCCGGTGCACATCCGTACCGACATATCACTAGCAGGCATACCGACGGATTTGGAGCAGCTCTCATCTTTAGCGGACATGGCCAAGAAAGGAATCCAGTATGTCGTGGTCAGTGCTCTCTTCTCTAAACCTCCATTTTCTTTCTCTTGTTGGCTCGATTGAGAACCGATGTCCACGCCGTGTGGTCTCGTCGCAGGTGGATGCCTTCACGGCCCAGCCGTTCAAGGGCAACCCGGCCGCGGTGTGCTTCCTGGAGGACGACGCGGCCGCCCCCGCGGGAGACGGGCGGTGGATGCAGTCCGTCGCCGTCGAGTTCAACCTCTCCCAGACGGCCTTCTTCTCCCGTGACTCGTCCTGCGCGGCCGATGCCGCCACGCCGCGGTTCCACCTCCGCTGGTTCACCCGCGTCACGGAGGTCGCCGCCTAGCCTCCCACCTGAAAGGCACCCGCTGAATCAGCGTCGTTGCTCGCAACTGATCCGTATGCGCCGTCGTTTCCAGGTCGCGCTCTGCGGGCACGCGACGCTGGCCACCGCCCACTTCCTCTTCACGTCTGTCCTCGCGGAGCGCCATGGCGTGGTTGAGTTCGTGACCAAGTCCGGGGTCCTGACCGCCAAGAAGGTTCCTGCACCGGAGGCGGAGAAGCAGGGGAAGCTGTTCATTGAGCTGGACTTCCCCATGAGTGATTATGTGCGTTGCGATCCCGCCGGCGAGCTGCCGTCCATCCCGGAGACGCTCAACGGCGCGCCCGTCGTCAGTGTTCACAAATCAGTGACCACCAACGACTTCATCGTACTTTCTCTTACCTCACTCGCTTTTTTTTTGCGTGCATAACCATGATTTTAAAAATCATTTCCTACTAACTTAGAAACACAATTGAAGTAAAGAATTGTGTTTTCTAGACTCACCAAAAGAATCTGGCATGGCTTTCAGGTTGAACTTTCATCAGGAAAAGAGGTCGCCGATGTCCTTCCTAACATCGAAGAAATTAGAAAGTGTGCCGGCAGAGGTGTGATTGTTACAGCACCGGCGCCTGCTGGATCGGGTTATGACTTCTTCACACGCTTCTTCTGCCCAAAATTTGGGATTGATGAGGTAGGAGTAATACATATTAATAGTGAAGCTGCTTTAACCATTTCACCCTAGTTCATAGTACAACTCCATAACCTGTTCCCAAAATTTCTGTAGGATCCCGTATGTGGCAGTGCACACTGTGTTTTGGCACCCTACTGGGGTGGAAAGCTGGGGAAGCAAAAACTGATAGCATTTCAGGTAATATAATGTTGCTGAATATGTTTTCGACAAGTGAACTAAGTACTACTATCATTTACTACAGTGATCCCTTTTTTTGGGGGGGAAAGGAAATGCTACAGTTTAGCGCTCAATCAACCAAACTATCATGTCAATTCCCATTTTTCGGTTCATTTCATCATCAGGTATCTCCAAGGAGTGGGACACTATACCTGGAGCTGGATGTTGTGAATCGGCGAGTGCGGATTCAGGGAGAAGCTGTTACTGTCATGGCTGGGACACTCTTCGCTTAGCTTGCATATTGACCATCCATGGACTTGCTCTATGAACTTGGAAGAAATAAATATATTTGCTGCTATGTGCTGGTTGTTAGAAGTATATTTACGTTTAAGATAAAGATAAGAGATAGAAATAGGATAGGTTTAACTTGTCCTCTACTCCATAGTCTCTCTCCCTCCATTGTACCTCTATATATACCCCTACACGGGTCAGATCAATACAACATAATATTCATCCATCTACAATTTTTCATATGGTATTAGAGCGGTTAGTCTCACGACGCCGATCCTAGGACTTCTCACCACTTCTGCAGCGTGCCGCCTCCGAAGAGATTAATATCTTCTCCTCGGGGGCGCGGCACCCGATCAATCAAAGAGATTGATTTCCTAGTTTAGATTAGATCAATTTTGAAATTTTCTCTAGTAGATTCTTTTTTAGCCACCAAATAATCCTTTTGATCCTCAAACATCCGGTGCAATCGCAGCAGCGCTGGCATCGCAAAAGCGCGATCCGATAGAGTCGTCCTCCAGCCCAACATCGTCTTCATTCTTCAAGCTTCAGTAGATCCGGCACCGAAAGGTGTGCAAGGGTGCGCGACTGACGCGTCACGTACCATGGGCGGCCGGCGACTCTAGGGCGATCCAGAGGAGCAGCGCACGAAGGTCGAAGGGCCCAGGCGTCCCGGTGGAGCTGCGCCACGACATCGACTCCAACGCGAGCGCGAGTGATCTACCCGATACATGCAGGTCTCCTCCCGGTGCACACCAACATCAGCAGGCCAAGAGCATCCCACGTCCATGTGTTAATCCATGCACATGATGGATGTGGTCTGATGGATTTTAGCCAGGTTCACGCACACGATCGGCTCCAAAAGAGCATGAGCAGATGCGTCACGAAGCACCAGATGCCCGCAACTCCACGACGCGGCAGATCAATCTACTTCGACTCAAGCAACTCCATGCATGACGCTATGCCGATACGGCCGGGACGACGACACAAACGCACGGGCTCTGCATCGACCATCCGCCCGCCGGACCAGCAATTCCAAGCGGGACGCTTCGTTCACGTTCAGACTCCCTGCCTCTCGACAACCCTCCATCACCACGTCCGCTCTACATCAACATGCGGGCATCATGCGAGGAGCAGCTCAGGCCGGCCAAACAAGCCAACAAATAGAAGACCGGCGGACCATCTATGCGTCCTGCACGGACGCCGGACAGGAGCAACGCAGGTCAACCATCTGCATCATCAGTCTTCACCGAGCGAACCAGCCATATATCGATCACGGGAGGGTAAACGCCCGCACGCATCTACATGCGTGTTTGCATTAGTTATTCTGCATTAAGCCACCGATCTGCAACTACAAGGACTCCATCGAGCCGAACAACATCAAGCTGTCAGACTACGCCAGGCTACGAGCCAACATACTTCCTCGTTACGGCACGGCATCCATATTTCGTCGCCACGAGGGATGCCTCCAGCGCGGCGCATCATCGTCGACACGCCGCTGCAACCCCATCGCCGACACTTTGTCGCCAAGGTCTTCATCATCGTGGTCCTCATCAACATCTTCGTCAACACACCGCCGCCACCTTGTCCACAAGATGGACACCTAGCATCCTCTAATTTTCTGCAAGACGCGACCACGACGACGGCAATGACTGCGTCATGACGACGGCATCGACCGCGTCATCCACGACGGCACGACTGCATCGACATGGCGTCACTACAGTGACGACCCTACACGGCCGCACGGTTCTGGCAAAACCGATGTGTGCTCGGTGTGTGCTTGACAAAACCGGTGGACTCATCGCCAACGGCACCCTCTGACATCCGCAAGGTGCATCGTCCATGTTTGCAGCTCCGTCATAGCGCTTTTTTTTGCGCATCCGGCTTTGTGCGGCTTCATCATCCACGACGACCACACCATCGACCACGACCACCTCGACCACGGCTACATCACCATGATCGGCTACCTCGACATTAATGGCTACGTCTACTGCAACTCATCGGCAACAACTCCAGTCAACAGCGTCCGCCTCGTCACTTGCGTCCACGACACTCCCACTGTGACTGCGGGAGGGAATAGAGGAGAAGGCAGGAAGGCACCAGAAGGGGACGCAGCCACCGCCTTAACTGCCGACCCATCAGAGACGCAGTGGATGATGGTGCAGCGGAGAAGACGACAAAAGAGCAAGACTTCAAATTCAGTCGTAATCGTCCGCTTCACTCCCGCTACAACTGAGGGGGAATGTTAGAAGTATATTTACGTTTAAGATAGAGATAAGAGATAGAAATAGGATAGGTTTAACTTGTCCTCTACTCCATAGTCTCTCTCCCTCCATTGTACCTCTATATATACCCCTACACGGGTCAGATCAATACAACATAATATTCAGCCATCTCATAGTTTCTACACTGGTCTAACAATCGATGGACCAATTTATGGGAATAAAAATGGATTATCTGAACAATATCAGGCAAAACAAGCTGGAGCCGCGTTGTATTTGTAGCGCGTGCGAATCAATCTGCTACTCCTCAACCTTAGTTCAAAACTGTGACACTTATTATAGATTATAGATTGGAGGGAGTATAATATACTATCTTTGTTCTGATTTATTAGTTCTCTTCATATTTAGGGTCATATTTTGACCAGGATTTTCACTAACAGAAAAAGTTATACATAGCAAAAATAATATCATCTGAAACTATGTTCAAATGCGAATCCATGATATAATTTTTTGTGGCATGCATTAATACTTTGTTAGTTAAATTTATGGTTAAAATTTGGCACAAAATAGAAGCCAATAAACAAAGATGGAGGTAGTAGCCTGGAATGTGTTGCGATTGAGAATTTGAGGTTGTGAGTTTATTTTGATGGAAAATATATTAATTTGGTTGTGACACACGATACGTGGATGATATACACAAAGTACATTTTTTAGAACGGAAGTTCAAAAAGAATCTGCCTTTGAACTGACAAGGCTTTTACATCGACCAACATAGAAATCAAAAGAGAAAAGTAACAGCGAGATGATACATAATGTTGTGTAAATAGCTCGGACCACTGCCCGTTGCTCCTCGCGGCAGCTGCAGCCCCTCGCCAGGCGCCGCGATTCCGTTTTGAATCCTTCTGGCCAAGATTTCCTTGTTTTCACGAGACTGTACAAAGAGCCTGGCAATGCCCCGCCCCAACAACTTGCGCTTTTACTCGTCTAAACATCAAGATGCAACGGGTGGCTGGAGACCTAAGAATTTGGAGCAGATCGCTGTTTAGTGATGCAAAACTGCAACTGCAGCTTGCCACGATGATTGTTCTCCGTCTGGACATTGCACAAGAACGCCGGCCCCTCACCGAGGGAGAGTTCCACCTACGGAAACTTCTGAAGCTGCGTATTCTAGGGCTAACGGCGGTAGAAAGAGCTCGGAAGCGCCAGGCATCTAGGATAACCTGGCTGCGAGCGGGCAATGCCCAAACGGCCTTCTTCCAGGCCAAGATCAGCGCCAGGCGCATGACAATTTTCATCCACTCGCTGCAAGGACCGGCTGGAGTTGCCACAACGCATGATGAAAAAGAGGAGCTAATCCACAATCACTTCGACCGATCTTTAGGAGCTAGACAGGGCCGACCCAACACAATAGATTGGAGCTACATCGAGTTGCCAAGGGTACAAGGAGGCGGGCTCGATAACCCTTTCACCTAACATGAAGTGTGGCAAGCAATCAAACAATCGCCTACGGAAAAATCCTCTGGGCCAGATGGCTTCTCCGGCGTCTTCTTCAGAACCTGCTGGCAAACCCTAAAAGGGGACATCATGGCGGCCTTCCACCAGTTCTACCATCTCGCCAGGGGCAATTTCTAGATGCTCAACACAGCCGTTGTAGTTCTTCTTCCAAAGAAAGATGACGCAGCCACAATCACAGACTACAAGCCCATTAGTCTTATACACTCCATAGAAAAATTGATCTCGAAAGTGCTCTCCCTCCGATTAGCAATGGTGATCCAAACCTTGATCTCACTGGTGCAGACGGCGTTCCCTCGAACCAAATGCATCCATGACAGTTTCCTTTACGTACAAAACTGCGTCAAATCCCTCCATGCAAAGAAGACGCCGGCCCTGCTCCTCAAGTTAGACATCTCAAAGGCCTTCGACAATGTTTCTTGGGAATACCTGCTAGAGCTGCTTCAACAGTTAGGTTTTAGCTCGCGATGGCGAGACTGGATTGCACTCCTCCTCTCCACCTCCTCGTCGACCTTCCTTCTCAATGGCACTCCGGGGCCAAGGATTAGACACCGCAAAGGGCTACGACAGGGTGACCCTCTCTCGCCGCTGTTATTCATCTTGGCCATTGACCCTCTACATAGAGTGCTGGAGGTGGCGGTGGAGCAATACCTGATTGCGTCGTTGCCAGGCCGTGAGATAAAACTTAGAGTCAGCCTCTACGCGGACGATGTGGTCGTCTTTGCAAACCCGGACCGGCATGAAATAGACACCATCATGGAGATCCTAAGAGATTTCCGAAACGCCACGGGCCTTCATGTCAACCCGGAAAAATCAACAGCAACACCGATCAGGTGCGAAGACATTGATCTCTCTGAGATCCTTGGCAGTTTCGGTGGATCCATTGCCTCCTTCCCCATAAAATATTTAGGCCTACTGGTGACGACTACACGGCTTAGGATAGTGCATCTACAGTTCCTCATAGATAGAATCAGGGCTAGGCAAGCGGGATGGAAGGGTCGGCTACTCCCACCTGCCAGCAAAAGAGTGCTGGTCAGAAGCGTGCTCAGTGCGATGCCCACTTTTGCTCTTTCATTGTTGGGGGTGCCACAAAAACTGCTCAAGGAGATCGACAAGTGCCGGAGAAGGTTCATTTGGAAGCAAGATGAGGAGATAACAGGGGCCAGCTGCAAGGTTAATTGGCATACGGTGTGTGCACCAACAGAGGGGGGCTTGGAATCCTCGACCTACATAGTTTCAGCCGAGCCCTCCGGCTCTGATGGCTATGGATTGCATGGAAGGACCCCGGATAGACCATGGGTAGGCACACCACCGCCATGCGACGAAGACGACAGAGCCCTATTTGCCACAGCAACAACTGTGATAGTAGGTGATGGCAAGACATCAGTGTTCTGGAAATCAACCTGGCTAGGGCCCAGAACCCTTGCTTAGAGCTACCCAAGGCTGTTCAAACACTCCCGGCGTAAGAACATGACAGTCTATGAAGCGGTACACAATTCCACTTGGATTAGAGATCTAGCGTGTGGTGATGTCAACTAGCTACTGCAGGATTTCCTGCGTCTGCAACGGAGAATTTGAGAGGCCAGCATCATACTCAATGGAGGTGAAAGAGACCAAATACGCTGGAACCTGGAGGCAAAGGGGGGATACACAGCAAGCTCTGCTTACAAAATGCATTTCCAGGGTCGGCACCTATCGGAGTTTGATAGATTTATATGGAAAACTTGGGTTCCAGGGAAGATCAAGATGTTCGTCTGGCTACTGCTGCAGAACCGAGTCTGGTCCAATGACAGACCCCAACGCCGGGGCTGGCCGAACGGATACTTCTGCCAATTTTGCCACAGAAATCTTGAAACGAGCAAACATATCTTCTGGGAATGCCCCACGGCACGGAGAGTGTGGCACCAGGTGGCAACATGGCGCGGCTGCTCAGCCCTCGCGCCGAAGGACGAGTGGCGCCAGAGACGACCACTGCAGATCATCAGAGCAATCGTCAATGAGGCAGCGCCAAGGGAGAGAAAAGGAATAAAAACTATACTACTGGCAGCATGCTGGGAGATATGGCGCGAACGGAATAGAAGCACTTTCAACAACAAGACTAGGAAATCAGAAACTCAATTGAACTATGGAGACTCGCCGGAGCGAAATGTATTGAGAGCCCTTTCGGGGAACTACCATGAGAGTATCGGCCCTTAGTTGCTCTTGCTCGGGGTAGGCTTCTGCCTCTTTTACGTTCTTTTCTTTTCATCCTTGGTCTTTGACCACCGGACAAACCTTTTGTTATCACCACTTCTCCCTGCTATGAATCAATGAAATAGCCAGCAATTTTTGGACCTTTTCAAAAAGACTTCGACAAAACTACTAGCAAAGATATGGAAACTATAGCACCATTACAACTAGAGGTTGAAGAAGCCCTCCAAAGCGAGCAAACCACCACGCACGACACCATCAAGAACTTGCAGAAAAGAACATCAGCAGTTGGAGGAGCACCTTTGTCAGCTACATGAGCTATAGCCGTTGATGTCAGCCTCCTCCATCTCTGAAGGGGGCTCCCTGCCCCACACCCTCCTCCCCCCCCCTCCCCCCCTCCCGCCTGAAGGGTGCCGGTCCGCCGAATGTGAAGACACCCACCCGAGGGCTAAAGCGAGACCGATGAAATTGGCATCCGGAAGACCACACCAAGACACCACCACCAAGTTACAACGAGCTCAGCCAAGGAAAACTTCAGCACTGATTGCGAGTTTATTTTCATGGAAAATATATTAATTAGGATATGACACACGAAACTTGGATGGGTCACATAGAGTACATTCAAACAACAATGTTTATTTTCATGAAAAATATATTAATTAGGACATGACACACGAAACCTGGATGGGATACATGGAGTACATTCAAACAACAATTTACGTGTTCAGGCAAAGACAGACAAATCAATGCACTAATTAACCAGGGGCTAACTCAGGGTAACATCAAGTGTGAATGTATCCGGTGCATCCATCCTTGTGGTGCTATCGATGCACTAAACTCCCGTGCCACCCTATAAAATATTGAAAAAATAGCGCATTCACATCCGGGACGAAGGCAAGAATCATGGGCCGGGGCTAATGCAGGAAGGAAAACGGTGGAGGGGACAATCTAGGGATGTTTTAGAAAAAAATTGAGCACGGGGGAGCCATGGCCCTAGCTCCGTCACTGATTCACACAACATCAATGTATGCCGTCACAAAATTTCAAATCAAAATTCAAAAAATATCTTAGAAAAAGATGACAAACTCGACAATGATTAGTACATAACAGAAATTGGGTTTTAGATTTGGCCCACTATCACATTAATGTCTAATTTGTTATTTTTGTATCTCGAGCAAATATATAATCTTATGAAATAAATCTAGAAAAATATGTGCATTAGTAACAAGTCTAAGACTTAAACCCTGGGGTTGGTTCCACTACAAAGAACTCATGTTCTGGTGCACTTAAACTCTACGCTCAATTCACTTTGGGCGGAGGTAGTAACCTTTTTATTTCTATAGAAGTAATTTAGGTGTTCTTCACAACAAGAAGTTAATAGGTTGACAAGGAGTTAGAGAAAGAGAGAAATCACCTTTTTTCATGGCTTGTTGGCCAAAATCATTAACAAATGAAGTAGGTAGCAAAAGCAACTATGGCGGAACCGCTACAAGATATGGATGTAACATGTACGACTATGTCAACTTCTTCAGCAACAATGTCTTCGGGAAGAGATAAGCATCCCTGCGCCATTGTTGTTACTGAGAAAAATTCTTCAACAACATAATGACACAAATTCATCATTGCTCGGTCCGGCCAGCAAATACCAGGACAAGGGTTTTCATCTAGAACACGAAGCGTGTTGCAAATAGCATCTTCACAATGAATTTTGACACGGTTATGTTTGTCAGACCTGCACGCTGACAATCACCATGGCCGTCAAGACACCGGGCATGCCGTTGTACTGAACTAACCGTTGCGGAGACCAGGTGTTACTCTTAATAAAAACGTCTTTTATAAAAAAAACAACTTTGACCATATGCCATACATTACCATCCTTGTGGAGGACAATGATATCCCAACCCATCAGGATTCAAGTCCCGGTGCTTGCATTTATTTTAGATTTATTTCAGGATTTTCGGCGATGCGCGTTTAGTCGAAGGAGACATTCCCATTAACTATGAGGCACCTACAATGACTTCGTAAAATCTCAAAATGATATGCTAGCTCAGTCTTTTGAAGGGGTAAATAGGGATATGGTGTGCGCGTCGGTGTTTATAGAGGTGGGTGTATGCGTGTATATATGAGCGCTTGCGTTTGTACTGTGCAAAAAACGGAGTTCTCCATACGACCCTACGGAACGACGAGAGAGCTCGATTCCACCTTGGCAGTCGGCGCCTACGAGATCGAGCCATTCCGTGGATGTCTCGGCCTACATCAGCTGCGTGAGCGTTTCCCACGCCGCCTGTGTCGGATTCGGAGCTCCGCAGACACCTGGATAGATTCAAACTCTGGGGTGCGTGCAAAGAACTCAACCTCCCCAATCTGCCTACTCGTCGATCTCATGGCCTAGCTCGATGAACTGGAAGGAAATGGAACAAGGCAATTTACCTAGGTTCGGGCCACCTTGCGGTGTAAAACCCTACTCCTGCTTTGTAGTGGATTGGCCTCGAGGTGGGCGGAGGATGAACTAGTATAGTGGGAGAACAACCTCAGGCGGTGTGTTCTTGTGCTTGGGTGAGCTGGTGAGGGTTTGGATCGTCTGGATCCGGATCCGCTTCTATGGTGGTGGCTAGGCTATATTTATAGTGGCCTTGGTCCTTTTCCCCCAAAATGAAGGCGGGAAGGGATCCCACAATGGCCAAATTCGAAGGGAGACAACTAGTACATCTTATCCTGACGAAAGGTGGTCTGCGCCTCCAAAGTTTCTGGTCGTGATGCCGTGATGGGCTCGGCGATGACCTCCGTGCTGTCGTCCTGGCGGTCTTGGTCTTGTTGCATGGAAATGGAAACCTTTGGCTGATTTCTCGGGACTTCGCGCATGCGCTTGCCTCTTTGGCATCAAAGAGGAAACCTACTATACTACACCTGCTGGCGCCCACCTGGGCTTGGTCCTCATGGCTCGTGTCATTCGATCCTCACGAGGTGAGGGCGCGCATAGAAATTTCCGCTCCTCAGGAGTCAGCCTAAGGGGGGCCGCTCCTTCTGGAGGTCTTGACGTCGTCCGCCTCACGAGGCTTGGCCCCTCGCAAGGGTCTTGTGTTGTTGGTGTTGAAGATGGGTTGTACCGGGCCGTCGATGGAGCCACGCCGTGGGCCGCAAGCAGGCAAGTCTGGGTACCACGGTTCCCAGAACGCCAACAGTAACCCCCGGGCCCAAGGCACACTCGGACTTGGCTTCGAGGTGAAGCCAAAGGGCAAGGGTGAAGCGCCGCGGGCCCCAACCGCCTGCGGCCTTCGCCAACGCGTGGCGCTTGATGGGACATGGGCGTCTCCGCTTCCCCATGCTGCCTCGGCAACCGTTCGACTTGACAAGAGCCAGCTGCATGCAAAAAGATCATCATTACTCGGGATCGTGGAGGCCGGCGGTTGGCCTCCCTCTGGCTATAAATGAGGGGAGGGGTAGAGCCCCCTACTCATCTCCATCTTCATGCTGCTCGCTCTTCCTTCTTCCTCCTTTGTCTCGCCGTCTTGCCGAAGTGTTCATGGAGCCGACGAGGAGGTTCTCCGCCGCAGAAAAGGGGAAGGCCCCCAAGGAGGGGCTAGGCTCGCCGCCTCCCAAGAGAGGCCGCGGACGCCCCCGCAAGTACGCCACGACCCCGGCGGTAGCCCCTCGCGGGCGCGGGCACACCTCTTCGAGAGCTGGTGTCGCCTCAGGCAGCTGCGGCGGTGCTTCCCCTCGCAGTGTAAGCTGCCGAGGACGGGGCAGCTCCTGTGATTGGGGGAGGCACGCTGTGGTCGCCCGGCCTCCTCGGTCGCGCTCCCACTCGGCGGATGCGTTCCCGGAGTTCGTCGTGTGGTCGAAGAGGCCTGCTGGCATCTGGCTCCCGTTCCCGCGCCTCTTTCGCGGGTGCGTTGCCGACCGCGGGGCTTGATGGCCTCTGGCTGCAGACTGACGGTTGCTGCAGTAGGGCCTTATGGGTCGGGGTCGAAGTCACCGCTGCGGGCAACGTGTCCTTGAACCGCGGTTGGCAGCCGTTTGCCCGTGCATGGGGCCTGAGCGGGAGGTGCACCCTCTATTTCAGGTACGACGGCCTTGCGACCCTCTATGTGAGGGTGTTTGGGGAATACGACCGTCGTGCAGGGTGCTTCCCGGAGGATGGCAGCGGCAACGACGAGGTTGCCCTTGGCGACGGCCACGATGACGACGAGGGTGAGCTTGCCCTTGGTGACGGTCACGATACCTCCAGCAGCGGCGGCTCCTCCTCTGGTGAGAGTACCATCGGCCGCAACTACAATGAACCACCACGCCGCCTGGCTCGGATCGGGGAAGGCGACAAGCCGCCTCGCCACCGTGCCCCGGTGAAGCAGGAGGAAGACTCGGACTGAGCTCGGGCACCACTGGAGCCTGGCCTCGAGAGCTGCTTCCTGCATTTGAAAAAAGTAGAGGGCCCTGCTAGGGCATGTAATGAACCACGACGCTTACGCCGCTATGCTATGCTTGTTATTTTCATATCATGCCATGATACCCGTGTTTCTACTAGGCGCGATTAGGGTAACTTAGCTCGATGTGCTTATGGTAGTCTCCCATGTCGCGAGGGTGCGCCTTTCCGGGGGCATCTTCCAAAGGCTCCCTTCTAGATGACTCAAGAGCCGTCAAGTCTCAGGAGACGTCGTGTAGCTACAAGGTTAGAAAACCTCATGAGGTGCCCCGTCCTTCCTCGGACAAGCTCCCGAGCGTGGACTGGTTGTGGCTTAGCGCGCCCCGTCGCGATGCCTGGAGGCATGGACTTAAGAGGGTGTGTATGTCCATTAGCTCGTTCGAGGGCATCTCACGAGGATTAAGGGCGCCAAGCTGGGTGGCAAGGTGTCGGCGAGGTGTGGTCACAGGCAAGCCCAGGCATGCACACCGTACCTAGCCCCCGCGCGCGAGGAAGAGCGACAGGCAACTACCACTCCTCCTGACACTCGGTTAGAAAGGCGAACAAAAATAGAAAGAGAGAAAATTTCAACCCTGGCGGATGAAAGACACGAAAGCTCCAAATTTCATTCAAGAAGTTGCAAACCAGCTACAGAAAGCAAGCAAAAGAACAGCCGCGTCCGGCACCTAGACTAGTCTTATTGTCTTCCCACCAGCGCGGAGCATGGGGCCTCCACTAGGACGTGGGTGGGAGCCCCCGTGAGGCCCAGGGGCGACACTCAGGAGACTCCGGGGCGTATACAGCCCCAACTCATTATTACGTGAGAGTGTCACGAGCGGAGACCTTCACAGGCATGGGGCCTTGCTTCATGGGTAGAACTTCCGGAGGTGCTGGATGTTCCAGGCGTTCTGGATGGGGATCCCGTCCTGCGTCTCTAGGCGTGCGGCGCCAGGCCTGGAGACATGGGCGATCCTAAACAGGCCCTCCCATATGGGTGAGAGCTTATGCAGCCCTTCCCTGGAGAGCGCCCGCCTCAGAACGAGATCACCCACCTCAAGCGTCCTGGAGCGGACGCTGCGGCAGTGGTACTGCCGCAGCGCCTGCTGGTACCACGCTGCTCAGAGCGAGGCTTGGCAGTGGCGTTCCTCCCCCAGCATGAGGTCCATCCCCCGCGAGGCATCCTGGCATGCCTCGTCAAACGCCAAGACCCACGCAGAGCGATGCCTGACCTCGTGAGGGAGAACCGCTTCAGCTCCATATACAAGGAAGAATGGAGTCTCGCCCGTCGGCTTGGTGGCGGTGGTGCGGATGGACCACAGCATGGACTAGAGCTCGTCGAGCCAGCCCCTGCCATAGGCCTCGAGCTTATTCTTGAAGGTCCTTGCCTTAAGGCCCCTCGGGACCTCTGCGCCTTGGCGCGCTCAGCCTGGTCGTTGCTTCGAGGGTGTGCCACAAAAGCATAGCATATCTACATTCCAAGATTAGCACAATATGTTTTCAAAAGGTTGCTGGTGAACTACGAGCCATTGTCGGTGATGATGCGATTAGGAACCCTGAACCGGCTCATGAGGCTCTTGATGAACTTGACGGCCGAGACAACTGGGATGGTGCGGACGGCCTCCACCTCCGCCCACTTGGTGAATTTTTCGATGGCGACGTAGAGGTAGCGGTACCCCTGGGTGCTCGAGGGAACGAGCCCAATATGTCCATCCCCAGACCGCGAACGGCCATGAGAGCGGGATGGTCTGGAGGCCCTGAGCAGGCTGGTGGATCTGCTTGGCATGGAACTGACAGGCATCACAGGATCTTACCAGCTCGGTGGCATCATTGAGGGTCGTGGGCCAGTAGAATCCATTGCGGAACACTTTGCCCACGAGGGTGCGCGATGAAGAGTGATGCCCGCAGTCCCCGCCATGTATGTTGGCTAACAGCTCGCATCCCTGATCCCTGGAGATGCATCGTAGGGAAAGATCATTTGGCCATTTCCAGTAGAGCTCACCGTCCTGGATGCAGTATGCAGTGGCCTGGCGGGCCACACACTCTGCATCTTCCTCCTTCTCTGGCAAAGGTGCCTTAGAGCAGGTATGCCTTGAATTCCTCGGTCCACCACCCCTCCTGAGGCTGAAGCGCGAGGAGTAGGCGGGCTCCCAAGTTCAGGCCGCCAGCTGGGGCACCTGAGAGGGGTGCTGGAGGGAGTTTCTCCTGAGGCGATGCTGGTCCCGCAGCGGGGGGAGCTGCTGACGGCTTGAAGAGCTGCTGACGGCTTGAAGAGCTGCTCCTCAAAGATGCGAGGATCCCGAGGTAGGTGCCAAGACACCCTCTTGGCAATGTCGTCCACCTGCTTGTTCATGCTGCGTGGCACGTGCTACAATTCGAGGCCCAAGAATCGTTTCTCAATTTTGCATACCTCCTCGAGGTATGCCTCCATGTGCTCGTCCTTCGGCTTGTACGCTTTGTTGGAGAAGTTGAAGAGGAGCTGGGAGTCGCCCGTGATGGTGAGGCGCCTCACCTCCAAAGCCGCTGCAGCCTTGAGTCCGGCGATCAGGCCTTTGTATTCTGTGATGTTGTCGGAGACCTTCTCGCTGTGCTAGAAGCATAGCTATACGACGTAGTAGAGCTTGTCCTGGGTGGGCGAGATGAGCACGGCTCCAGCCCCCGCGCCCTGGCGTGCGAATCTCCTATCGAAGTACATGACCCAACCATCTGGTGCTTCGCTTCCCAGTGAGAGGGACGGTCCTCACCCACTTCTCGGTTGGAAACATCAGTTCATTCCGTCACGAAGTCGGCTAGGGCCGCACCCTTGATTCTAGTAGTGTTGAACTCCAACTGGAACGCTTGCAGTTCAATGTTCCATTCGGCGACCCTCCCCGCGACGTTAGGGCTCCGGAGCACCCTCTTTGGGGCTAAGCTGAGACAACCTTGATGGGGTGGCCTTGGAAGTAGTGGCGCAGCTTTCGGGAGGCAACGACGAGCACGAGAAAGAGCTTTTGCAGCATGGGATAGCACGCCCGTGCAACACGTAGCACCGCGCTGACGAAGTACACCGGGTGCTCGACGAGGGTGGAGGCATTGGCGGAGTCCTGCACCTCCTGGGGCTGAGGGTCCTCAGGAGCCTTGTCATCTATCAGGTCAGCTGTGGCCTCGGGAACACCATCCTCAAGAGTCTCATTGTTTGGAGGATTGGTCGGAGCCTCAGGAGCGCCGTTGACTGGTGGGGCGGCCGAGGCCTCAGGAACACCGTCCTGAGGCCGCGGCGCCCCAACCGTGCGTGAGGTGCTTCCCCGTGAGCCCTTGATCGGGCGCTCCTCCCAAACCGCCACCAGCGTCGCGCTGGCAGAGTGGGGCATGTCGGCCAGGTAAAGCACCAATGGTTCAAGGGGGCGCGGTGCTACCATCACTGGTGGACTGGTGAGGTACTTCTTAAGGTCTTGAAAGGCTGTGTCGGCCTCCGGAGTCCACTCAAACGGGCCTTTCCTTTTGATCAGCTTGAAGAAGGGGAGGGCACGCTCCCCTAGCTTGGAGATGAAACGCTTGAGCGAGGTTACGCAGCCCGCCAGCTTCTGCATTTCCTTGAGGGTTTGCGGCAGACTCATTCTTTCTATGGCCTTGACCTTCTCCTGGTTGGCCTCGATCCCTTTGTGCGACACCAGAAAGCCCATCAGTTTACTAGATGGAACGCCAAACACACATTTTTTCGGGTTCAGCTATAAGTTCACTTGGCGCAGGCTAGCGAACGTCTCCTCCAGATGTTTGATAAGAGTTCTCGCTTCCTGATATTTCACCACTATGTCATCAACGTACGCCTCAGCATTCCTCCCGAGCTGCTGTCCCAGGGCGATATGCATCAACCGTTGGAAGGTTGCTCCCGCATTGCGCAGCCCAAACGACATGCAAGTGTAGCAGTACACCCCGCATGGGGTTAGAAAGGTTGTCTTCTCAACATCTTGTATCGCCATCTTGATTTGGTGATAGCCCGAGAAGGCGTCCAGGAAGCACAGTAAATTACACTCGGCGGAGGAGTCGACGATCTAGTCGATGTGCAGGAGAGGGAAAGGGTCTTGAGGACAGGCCTTGTTGAGGTGGGTGAAATCGACGCACATGTGCTCCTTCCCGCCCTTCTTGGGGACGAAGACTGGGTTCGCGAGCCAGTCCAGGTGCCGCACTTCACGAATGACGCCGGCCTCCAGCAACTTACGGGTCTCCTGGGTGATGAACGACTGCTTCTCTGGGGCTTGCCGCCGCGCCTTCTGCTTCACTAGTCGTGTGTTGGGGCACACCATCAAGTGGTGCTCGATTACTCCACGTGGAAACCCGACCATGTCTGCCGCTTCCCACGCAAAACACATCCTTGTTCGCGTGTAAGAAGCTAACTAGCGCCTCTTCTTGGTCTGGTGGGAGGCCGGTGCCTATGGTGAAGGTGGAGCCCGATTCCCCGTCTTCATCGACCGGCACCTACTTCGTCTTGGCCCAGTCTTGAGAGAACAACTGCTTATTCTTTGTTGGTGCAGCCCCCGGGGCCTCCGGGGCTCCCTCCTTGTTTGGTCGCGCGGCCGCCACGGCTCTGAAGGAGAGCTTGAGGGCCGAGAGCGTATCCTTGGTGTCCCCCGCCACGATGAGGACGCCGTAGCTTCCCAACATCTTCATGAGATTGTAGCCAGGGTGGGTTGCCGCCATGAACTTGGCCAAGGACGGGTACCCGAGAATGGCATTGTATGGCAGGCCGACGCGGGCGACGTCAAAGTTGATGAGCTCGGTGCGGTAGTTGTCGCGGGTGCCGAAGGTGATGGAGAGGCGGATCTACCCCAGGGGACAGGTGGAGCCGTGAATGACTCCAGAGAAAGGCTCGATGGGGCGGAGCCAGCCATGGGGACATGAAGCAGGCCGAATGCTTCCACGGAGAGGACATTGAGGCCGGCTCCGCCGTCAATGAGGGTCCTGGTGACTGCTATGTCATAGATGGTGGGAGTGCAGAGCATCAAAAGCGCGCCAGCGCTGGCCATGGTCGCGGGGTGGTCCCTTGAGTCGAAGGTGAGGTCGGCCTTGGGCGCCACCTAGCCAGGTGGAGCTCCCCTCTGTACGTGGACGGCGCTCATCTCACGAAAGAACTGCTTGACGTGGCGGTCCGAGGCCGGCGCCTGCGAGCCGCCCAGGTGAAGGAAATATGCCCTAGAGGCAATAATAAAGTTGTTATTTTATATTTCCTTATATCATGATAAATGTATATTATTCATGCTAAAATTGTATTAACCGGAAACTTGATACATGTGTGAATACATAGACAAAACACCGCGTCCCTAGTAAGCCTCTACTAGACTAGGTCAATTTTTTTGACAATTAACTAGACTAGCTCGTTAATCAAAATGGTTAAGTTTCCTAACCATAGACATGTGTTGTCATTTGATGAACGGGATCACATCATTAGGAGAATGATGTGATGGACAAGACCCATCCGTTAGCTTAGCATATTGATCCTTCAGTTTTATTGCTACTGCTTTCTTCATGTCAAATACATATTCCTTCTACTATCAGATTATGCAACTCCTGGATACCGGAGGAATACCTTGTGTGCTATCAAACATCACAACGTAACTGGGTGGCTATAAAGATGCTCTACAGGTATCTCCGAAGGTGTTTGTTGGGTTGGCATAGATCGAGATTAGGATTTGTCACTCCGAGTATCGGAGAGGTATCTCTGAGCCCTCTCGGTAATGCACATCATAAGAAGCCTTGCAAGTAATGTGACTAATGAGTTAGTTGCGGGATGATGTATTATGTAACGAGTAAACAGACTTGCCGGTAACGAGATTGAATTAGGTATGAAGATACCGACAATCAAATCTCGGGCAAGTAACATACCGATGATAAAGGGAATAACGTATTTTGTCATAACAGTTCGGCCGATAAAGATCTTCGTAGAATATGTAGGAACCAATATGAGAATCCAGGTTCTGCTATTGTCTATTAATCGGAGAGGTGTCTCGGTCATTTCTACATAGTTCTTGAACCCATAGGGTCCGCACGCTTAATGTTCAATGACGATTTTGTATTATATGAGTTATGTGATTTGGTGGCCGAATGTTGTTCGGAGTCCCGAATAAGATCACATACATGACGAGGAGCCTCGAAATGGTCAAGAGGTAAAAAATGATATATAGGACGATGGTATTCGGACACCGGAAGTGTTTCAGGATGCAGCGGGTACTTATCCGATCACCGGAAGGGGTTCCGGGCACCCCCGGCAAAAGATATGGGCCTTATGGGCCAAGAGGGGAAACACACCAGCCACAAAGGGACTGTGCGCCCCTCCCACCATATGGGCTGGCCAAATTGCAGAAGGGAAGGGGAAGAAGGAAAGGAAAAGGGGAACAGGATTCCCCCTTCCCCCTCTTCCCTTCCTACTCCGAATAGGAATAGGAAAGGGGGGAGGCCGAATTGGGAGGATCCCAAGTAGGATTCCTCCTACTTGGGGCGCCTCCTTGGCTGCCTCTCCTCCCCTCTAAACTATATATATGTGGGCAGGGACCGCTAGAACACACACCAACAATTGTTAGCTGTGTGCGGTGCCCCCCTCCACAGTTTACGCCTCCGGTCATATCTTCATAGTGCTTAGGCAAAGCCCTGCGCGCATCACTTCACCATCACCATCACCATGCCGTCGTGCTGATGAAACTCTCCCTCGACACTTTGCTGAATCAAGAGTCCGAGGGACGTCATCGAGCTGAACATGTGCAGAACTCAGAGGTGCCATACGTTTGGTGCTTGATCGGTCGGAACGAGAAGAAGTTCGACTACATCAATCGCGTTGTCAAGCGCTTCCGCTTTAGGTCTACGAGGGTACGTGGACACACTCTCCCCCTCTCGTTGCTATGCATCTCCTAGTAAGATCTTGCATGAGCGTAGGATTTTTTGAAATTGCATGCTACATTTCCCAATAGTGGCATCCGAGCCAGGTCTATGAGTAGATGATATGCACGAGTAGAACACAAAGGGTTGTGGGCGATGATCGTCATACTGCTTACCACCAATGTCTTATTTTGATTCAGCGGTATTGTTGGATGAAGTGGCCCTGACCAACCTTACATGACCGCGTTCATGAGACCGGTTCCACCGACAGACATGCAACTAATTTTGCATAAAGATGGCTGCCGGGTGTCTGTTTCTCCAACTTTAGTTGAATCGAATTTTACTGCGGCAGGTCCTTGTTGAAGGTTAAAAAAAGCAAACTTGATAAATCACCGTTGTGGTTTTGATGCGTAAGTAAGAATGGTTCTTGCTAGAATCCCATAGCAGCCACGTAAAACTTGCAACAACAAAGTAGAGGACGTCTAACTTGTTTTTGCAGGGCATGTTGTGATGTGATATGGTCAAGACATGATGTGATATACATTATTGTATGAGATGATCATGTTTTGTAAAAGTTATCGGCAACTGGCAGGAGCCTTATGGTTGTCGCTTTATTGTATGAAATGCAAATGACATGTAATTGCTTTACTTTATCACTATGCATTAGTGATAGTTGTAGAAGAAATAGTTGGCGAGACGACCATGACGCTACGATGAAGATCAAGGTGTCAAGCCAGTGACGATGGAGATCATGACGGTGCTTTGGAGATGGAGATCAAAGGTACAAGATGATGATGGCCATATCATGTCACATATTTTGATTACACGTGATGTTTATCTTTTATGCATCTTATTTTGCTTAGTACAGCGGTAACATTATAAGATGATCCCTAACTAAAATTTCAAGGTATAAGTGGTCTCCCTGTGTATGCACCATTGCGACAGTTCGTCGGGCTAAGACACCACGTGATGATCGAGTGTCATAGGCTCTAAGTTCACATACAACGGGTGCAAGACAGTTTTCTACATGCGGAATACCCGGGTTAAACTAAACGAGCCTAGCATGTACAGACATGGCCTCGGAACACTGGAGACCGGAAGGTCGAACGTGAATAATATAGTAGATATGATCAACATAGAGATGTTCACCATTGAAGACTAATCCATCTCACGTGATGATCGGACATGGTTTAGTTGATTTGGATCACGTAATCATTTAGATGACTCGGGGGATGTCTATCTAAGTGGGAGTTCTTAAGTAATATGATTAATTGAACTTAATTTATCAAAAACTTAGTCCTGATGGTATTTGCTTATCTATGTTATAGATCAATAGCTCGCGTATAGCTCCCCTGATTTATTTTTGATATGTTCCTAGAGAAAACTAAGTTGAAAGATGATAGTAGCAATAATGCGGGATGGGTCCATGATCTGAGGATTATCTTCGTTGTTGCACAGAAGAATTATGTCCTTGATGCACCGCTAGGTGACAGACCTATTGCAGGAGCAGATGCAGACATTATGAATGTTTGACAAGCTCGGTGTCGGTGTCAAAACCGGCGGATCTCGGGTAGGGGGTCCCGAACTGTGCGTCTAGGCGGATGGTAACAGGAGACAAGGGACACGATGTTTTACCCAGGTTCGGGCCCTCTTGATGGAGGTAAAACCCTACGTTCTGCTTGATTAATATTGATGATGTGTATTACAAGAGTAGATCTACCACGAGATCAAGGAGGCTAAACCCTAGAAGCTAGCCTATGGTATGATTGTTGTAATGGAGGTTATGTCCTACGGACTAAAGCCCTCCGGTTTATATAGACACCGGAGAGGGCTAGGGTTACACAGAGTCGGTTACAATGGTAGGAGATCTACATATCTGTATTGCCAAGCTTGCCTTCCACGCCAAGGAAAGTCCCATCCGAACACGGGACGGAGTCTTCAATCTTGTATCTTCGTAGTCTTGGAGTCCGGCGGACGATGATAGTCCGGCTGTCCGGACACCCCCTAGTCCAGGACTCCCTCAGTAGCCGCTGAACCTGGCTTCAATGACGATGAGTCCGGCGCGCATAATGTTCGGCATTGCAAGGCGGGTTCCTCCTTTGAATAATCCAGAGAAGATTGTGAACACCCGGATAGTGTCCGGCTCTGCAAAATAAATTCCACATTCCACCGTAGAGAGAATAAAATGCACACAAGTTCAATCTGCTGACGTATTTTGCGGCGTGACGTCACACCACTACATCATTTTTTATTATGCCACCTCAGCGCGTTTAGCGAAGCGGTTTCCTTGGCACGTCTTGTCGAAGCAGAGATCGTGTTCCCCTTATTCCGGGATTCTCATCAATACGGACGTGGGTAACCCAACCGCGCCATTGATGGTGGCGCTTGGGAGATAAGCGAGTTTTACCAGGCTAGTGGGGACGTATAGTCTTCGTCCGCCTATATATAAGGGATAAGGATTCACCTTTTCACCTATGCCCTCTTCCTCCTTTGCTTATCCATCTCTGCGCACTCGAGCTCCAGCGCCCAAGTTCGCGCACCTCGCCTCAACCTTCTCCGACCATGTCCGGAGGGGGAGGCAAATGGTTAGCCTCCACCGTTAAGGAGGAGCACATCACAAAGTTGCGCAGCGCCGGATATCTTGCCGGCGACATCGCGCATCGGCTGCCCGACGAGGGACAGCTCATCCCCACCCCCGGGCCCCATGAGAGGGTCGTTTTCCTTCCCCACTTCCTCCACGGACTGGTCTTTCCACTTCACCCCTTTGTCCGGGGGCTCATGTTCTACTACGGCCTGGATTTCCACAATCTGGCGCCGAACTTCATCCTCAACATCTCGGCGTTTATCGTCATGTGCGAGGCCTTCCTCTGCATCCAGCCCCACTTCGGCCTGTGGCTCAAGACCTTCAACGTCAAGCCGAAGGTTGTGAAGGGCACGCAAGCGGAGTGCAGAGGCGCCATGTTGGGCAAGATGCCCAACGTCCTTTGGTTCGAAGGGGCCTTCGTGGACTCCGTTAAGGGGTGGCAATTGGGGTGGTTCTATATCACCGAGCCGCGCGAACCCACGTGGGCGGCGGCCCCCGAGTTCAGATCTGGCATCCCCACGCAGCTCGCCTCCTGGAAAGAGAAGGGCTTGCGGTGGGGCAATTCGAAGGAGCTGACAGGACTCCAAGCCTGTATCCAGAAGCTGGTGAACAAGAAGCTCAGGCTGGTCAACATGGTCCAAGTCATGCTCGTTCGCCGGATTCTCCCATGCCAAGAACGGGCATTCAATCTGTGGGAGTTCAATCCGGAACAGCACCAGGCGCTGAGTGGGCTCTTCGACACAACGTACGAAGGCGCCTGGAGGGTGCTGTTCAAGGGCGCCGAAGCCCCCGCATCCTCGACGGAAGATCGCGGATTCCACTCGCAGCGTCCGGCTGACGAGGTAAGTGATTCTACCCCTTTATGGGACACTCATTGTTAATAATTCGACCCTAAGCGGGCTTTAATCTCCTTTTTCCTTTGGCAGGAGTGGATGAAGAAGGCCGAGCAGCTCATCTGCCCGGCTCCCATGCCAGAAGACCCAGTGGACGCCCGTCTAGCGGGGTTGCTGGTTCCGGCACCGCACGTGGTGCCGGAGAAGAAGGCCAAGAAGGTGGCCACGGGTACTCGAAAGAGTTCCCGTTTTCAGGTGTCCGATGACTCTGAGGCGGACTCCTCCCCCGAAGACGAGGAGGAAGAAGACTCTCTCCCAAAGGAGGGAGAGAGAAAGAGGAAGGCCTCCCCAACAGGGAAGGCCGAAGGGTCCAAGAGGGGAACAACTATTCCCCCGGACAGCTCCGCCAACATCAACGTTGGCGAGGAAGAATGGCCCTCAAGGGCCAGGCCTCAGGCGAGATCGTAAGTGTCCGGATCCCTGAATAATCTGCAATTTCTTTTGTGTCACATAGTGTCCTTCTAATGCCGCGTACTGCCTGTAGTCCAGCCGACGATGATCTCCCTGCTTCATCGAGCGGGTCGTTGGCTGCGTTGGACGTGGAATCCGTTCCGACTGCCTCCACTCCCCGTGCCGCTGAGGACGCCGAGGTGGGATCCCGGGAAGGGACCCATCGGGAGGAGGCTCCGGAGGCGCCGCAAGGCCGCCTCCCGGACTTTGCGCCGGACTCCACGCCGGAACCTGCAGTGGTTCCAGAGTCCGGCCGGCGGCCCCTTCGCAAGAAGGGCAAGACCGTGACACCGGCAGCCCCTGTCCAACCGGAGGCGCCGGACAACTTATTGGAGGCGCTCAAAGGCGCTTCCATCGAGGAAGAACACCGCACTATCATGAGTGCGGTGATCCAGAAGGTTCGGCTCGCCAAGAGCGGGCTGACCGATGCCTGCAACAGCCTTCTAACAGGCTTTGAGGTAAGAAGTTAAAATTATGTAATGTAATACCGCATAGACAGTAGCCCCTGATGCTCAGTTCGGCGTTCGGAAAGAAAAACCGGACTGAGGATCTAAAAAGATGTACGCAGGGTTGCTTAAAAAATATGTCAATATGGGTTTGCAGGCTGCGCTGCTGACCTCTGCCGCACTGACTGCGGAGGTCGGTGCATTGAAGCAGGATCTCGAGCGGTCCGAGCAGGAGCTCGGCCATGCCAAGAAGCAGCTCGAGGACAAAGAAGGTGAGTAACACCACTTTAAAGATTTACCTTACAGAAAAGGATTTAGGTTGCAATAAAAATGACAAGGATAACGTGGGTACTGCAGGGGCCACTAACGAGGTGGCAGCCCTGAAGGAGGCTGTGTCCGCGGCCGAACGCAATGCGGCTGCAGAACGGGCCGAGCGAGAAAAGCAGGAGGTGCGGGTGGCGGAAGTGCGGCAAGAGCTCCAGGCTCTCATGGAGAAGCATGAGAGATTTGGAGCGTGACTCCAAGACTCGAGAGTCCGAGCTCACCTTGGCTCTTGAAAGTGCCAAGTCCGCCAAGGCCGAGGCCCGTAAGGCCCTTCAGGAGGTTGAAGATGTGAAGAAGATAGCAGCGGGTAAGGCATTTTTCATGCAAAGCAAGCATGTTAATGTGAACTACCTGATACTTACCCGAATTCGGAGCTCTCCAGGGGCGTTTGCAGATCTGCCGCGCAGTGTATCCGATGCCGCCGCATTTTATCGTGGCCAGGAGGGGAGCTCAACGGAGAAGGTCTTCTGGTCTCAGTACGCTGAGGCCAGCCATCCGGTGCCCCCAAGCGACCAGCTGAAGCAGCTGGTCGAGCTCCACAGGGCGGCTGAGGAGGCCATGAAGGGCCTGATAGTCCGGCTGTGGCCTGGACAGGCCATGCCTGGGAGCTATTTCGGCCTCGTGCGGCGGCTGGTGGATGCATGCCCCTGGGTGGAGGTCATCAAGCACTCCGCCTGTATTGAAGGTGCACGTCGGGCCCTTGCCCGCACAAAGGTGCACTGGGGCAGGCTGGATGCGGAGAAGCTTCTTACTGACCCGCCGCCACCGGGCAAGGAGTATCGTACGCCCGAAATGTACTATAAGACTGTCCTGAAGGGAGCCCGCGATATTGCGGATGAATGCCCCAGAGATGTAATTTTTGAGTAAACTCGCTATGTATTATCCTGTGCGCTGAAAACTTTTTTTATATGCGCTTTAAGCAACGCTTGTTTAATTTCAAATATTACCTTCTGTGCGGCCATTTTATAAAATCTGAGAGATGGCAAGTCGTTGGCTTCATCCCCCGAGCCGCGAGTGCTGGGGTGTTCGGGATACACTTGAGCACTCTTGTTCCCATTTTTGGGTCCATCTAGGGAGGCGCTCAACACAATGAACAAGGCAACCGGACTTATAATGCTTGAACACTCTCACTTAGCCATAGAATTCTATAATTTTAAATTTCGGCGAAGCCCCTAGTATTCGGAAGACCGAATTTGGGGCGCTATCCACGCCTTCATCAGACATTATCCGGTACTTCGCTCGAAGCGGCATGAGTCTTTAGGGACCCGAAAAGACCTCTCGAACAGCGACCAGTCTCTCGCCTTATCATGCCAGTCAGTTTTAGCTTTCTCCACTGAGGCGCTCGCCAAGCTCAACCGGGGCACAATCGCAGTGGTTCTCCCAGTGCCACCTTAGCCGACAGAACGGAACATAAGGCACCAAAACGTGGGAGCCGGGCAAACCCAACTATTGACCCAAGACATGATTCGGAGCCGATTCATACAATGCTATAAGTTCAGGGTGCCGCACTTGTGAAAGTGTTCGGACTTATCACACCATAATGCAGGGAGCGTAAGCCCCTGGTGTATTAGGCCGTACCAAAATATACGGGTGCAAGATGTCATTTAATGAACATATATATATAAAGTAATGTAATTACAGGCGAAAAGTGTTGCATTATTTATTCAAGGGAGTCTGCTATGGGTGCAGACTGATACAAATAGTGCGGTAAGCAAGGGTTTGGACTAATTAAACATGTCCCCCTCCAGGGGTGGGCTGCGGACTTGGTGTATATAATCAAATTTAATGCTCATAATGGAGACCACCTGAGTGTTCGTCGCAGCCTTCTTTCTTCCCTGGCTGTTGCATCGTGAGTTCGGCAGGTTCACCGCCGGACAGGGCCTCTGGTTAACGGAGTCCTGTGTATACAAAGAAGGAAAATAATAATATAAAAAAAGGTGACACACTTGCGAGCCCCTTGTGTGGTCGAGCCGCACTCTGGGTCTATTGTGGTCGTGCCCCTTCCCCTGCGCCCATGGTATCTCCAAAGCGTAATGATGTACGCGGAGGGTTGTTCTCGCGATCATGCGAGGGCGGGGGTCAGGGCCGCATTGCTACGCATGCTCGGATCATGCCAGGTGGTCTTGGTTGATGTTGCTCTGGGCGCGTTTGGCCGTATCCGGCCATTTAACGGCCGGACTCGAAAATTGCCTTAAAAGGCTGCTCTGTACTTCTGCCGCGAGAGCCGCTGTATGTTCCTCCGTTCGGAGGGAGCGTTCCATATTTCCGTTGACCGTGATGACTCCACGAGGGCCTGGCATCTTGAGCTTGAGGTATGCATAATGCGGCACCGCGTTGAACTTTGCAAACGCGGTTTGTCCGAGCAGAGCGTGATAGCCGCTGCGGAATGGGACTATGTTGAAGATTAAATCCTCGCTCTGGAAATTATCCGGGGATCCGAAGACCACTTCCAGTGTGACTGAGCCTGTACAATTGGCCTCAACACCTGGTATGACGCCTTTAAAGGTCGTCTTTGTAGGTTTAATCCTTGAGGGGTCTATGCCCATCTTGCGCACTGTATCCTGGTAAAGCAGGTTCAGGCTACTGCCGCCGTCCATCAGGACTCTCGTGAGGTGAAATCCATCGGCGATTGGGTCTAAAACCAATGCGGCGAATCCGCTAAGGCGGATGCTGGTCAGATGGTCTCTTCGATCGAAAGTGATCGGACAAGAGGACCATGGATTGAACTTCGGGGCGACTGGCTCCATCGCGTATACGTCCCTTAGTGCACGCTTCCGCTCCCTTTTGGGTATGTGGGTTGCGTATATCATGTTGACCGTCCGCACTTGTGGGGGGAAACCCTTCTGTCCTCTACTGTTCGGCGGCCGGGTCTCTTCCTCGTCGTCGCTATGCAGCCCCTTGTCATTGTTTTCGGCAATTAACTTGCCTGCCTGCTTGAATACCCAACAGTCTCTGTTGGTGTGATTAGCTGGCTTTTCGGGGGTGCCGTGTATCTGGCATAAGCGGTCGAGGATTTGGTCCAAATTGGACGGACCTGGAGTGGTTCTTTTGAATGGCTTCTTCCGCTGACCGGGTTTAGAGCCTCGGAATCCGGCGTTGACTGTCGTATCATCCTTGTTGTCGCCGTTAATATGGCGTTTATTTTTGTTTCGACGCGACCTGTCATTATGGTCCTTAGTATCCGGACTGCCAGAGTTTTTACTGAGGTTGTTGTTGCGAGCTAGCCAGCTATCCTCTCCCGCACAGAAGCGGGTCATTAACGATGTGAGGGCTGCCATGGATTTCGGCTTTTCCTGTCCTAGGTGCCGGGCTAGCCACTCGTCACGGATGTTATGTTTGAAGGCTGCAAGGGCCTCTGCATCCGGGCAGTCGACAATTTGGTTTTTCTTTGTCAAGAACCGTGTCCAGAACTGTCTGGCCGATTCGTCTGGCTGCTGAATTATGTGGCTTAGGTCATCGGCGTCTGGTGGTCGCACATATGTGCCCTGGAAGTTGTCGAGGAACGCGGCTTCCAGGTCTTCCCAACACCCAATTAACTCTGCGGGCAAGCTGTTAAGCCAATGCTGAGCTGGTCCTTTAAGCTTGAGTGGGAGGTATTTGATGGCGTGGAGATCGTCGCCGCGGGCCATATGGATGTGAAGGAGATAATCTTCGATCCAAACCGCGGGGTCTGTTGTGCCATCGTAGGATTCAATGTTTACGGGTTTAAACCCTTTCGGGATTTGATGATCCATTACTTCATCAGTGAAGCATAGCGGGTGTGCGGCGCCTCTATATTGAGCAATATCACGACGTAGCTCGAGGGAGCGTTGTCTGCTGTGTTCGGCCCAGCCGGAGTTGTTGTATCCGGCGTGACGGTATTCGTCGTGGGTCGTGGGGCGCCCACGTGATCCGTAGATGGATCTAGATTGCCTTGCTTTGTCCTCCAATATATCTCGCAAGTCCGGCGCGTTCCCTCTTGGCTTCGTACTTTTGGAGCGATGCCGGGGTACGGTCTTGGTGGAGGGCCTGGATGCCTCTCTGTCGTGACCACGGGGTGGTCGGTCGGCCGTATCGTGCGCTGGTGATGAGGGTATGTATGCTTCTTCCTCTAATCGGGGGAGCAACTTGCGTTTTGGGTAACTCTTGGAGGGCCGTTCGAGTTCATACTCTTCGGCCGCGAGAACCTCAGTCCATCTGTCGGCCAGTAGGTCTTGATCAGCTTGAAGCTGCTGCTGCTTTTTCTTTAGGCTATTTGCCGTGGCGATAAGCCTGCGTTTAAAACGCTCTTGTTCGACGGGATCCTCAGGCACGACGAATTCGTTGTCGCCGAGGCTTGATTCGTCTCCGGAGGGAGGCATGTAATTATCATCCTCGACCTCTTCGTCTGCCACTCTCTCGCGAGGGCTTGCTTCTGCCTCCTCCTGCGCTGAATCTTGCTGGAGGGGATTGTCTTCGGCACTGTCTGGGGTGTTATTATCTCCTGTGCCGGAATCTCCATTCTTGCTGTGGCGGGATTTAGAGCGGCGCCGCTGACGCCGGTGTCGTGGGAAACGAACACCTATGGGGCAGGGCCCCTTCTCGGTCCGGCAGGGAGCGGAGGGCGCACGAAGAGCAGATCGAGGCGAGGCACGCGAGGGATTTTACCCAGCTTCGGAGCTCTCCGGAGAGATAAAACTCCTACTGCTGCTTTGTGTTTGTTTTGTGTTCTTGCTCAAGAGCGTGAGCGTTCTGTAGTTTCGAATGAGTCGAACCCCTTCTACGTTGCGCATGGGCCTCCTTTTATAAGCTAAAGGGGTCACCGACAGGTGGCAACGCAGACAGGGGTACAAATGTAAAAAGAGGGGTCGGTACAACTGCTGCTACAGCGTATCCTACCTAATTCTGACGGCATGGGACAAGGGCATTTAATGCCCGTCCGGTCGCCCAAACAGTGCAGAAAACGACCGTTTGGGACGCCACCGCTTGCCACGATGGCCTTCTCGTCATCTCCACTTGCCACCTCGCACCGCTTGGCTACACAGCCTCCCACCACGTGCGCCTGGAACGGTCCTGCGGCGACACGTCGATGGATGCGCTGGAGCATGGGCGCAGAGTGGTGGCTTCGCCGCGGCAAGCACCTTGCCGCGGTCGTTGTCTTGCCGCATCCGAGAGCTTGTCGCTCGTCGGGTCTTGCCGGGACGCGCGGCGCGTCGCAGCAAGTTTCTTGGTTTGCCTTCCCGGCAAGCTCCTCTTGCCGGGGCCTTGTCCTTCCCGGCAAGCTCCTCTTGCCGGGGCCTTGACTTCTCAGTTAACACACTTTGTTCTTGAATGGCATCAATAGTAGCCACGGAGGATCTTGGCGGACGCCCGGCAAGCCCTACCGCGGGGCGCTGCGACTGCCCGTGCACAAGTTCGGGATACTAAGGTACGCCTACTTTAGTACACCGACAGGAGCCCCCGGGCCTGGGCCACACACAGTGCCGAGCGCTGTTGGGCCAGGCCCAAAACAGGGCACGGGCTCGCGCGGCCTGGGTCCATACCAAATCTAACTCTGTATCCACTGTGCTCTCCCGTAACGGCACGCGTCGAATGCGGCATCGTGGGAGAGATCGTGGGTGATTCTTTAATCGAGAAAGGCGTAACGTTCGCCTCTCCTCTTTATAAGCAGAGGAAACAAGGGTCGTTCCCCCACCTTCGCCACTTGCGGTTCCTTCCTCAGAAAGCTCCGCCGCTCCCCTCTGCTTCTCAAGCCGAAAGAGAGCAGCGCTCCGCCACCCATCGCCGCCATCGTCGCCAACGCCTCCGCTCTCCCCCACCGCCTCCACCATGGCTCCGAAGACCGGAAAGAGTGCGAAGTCGGCCGAGGCGCTGCGGCTTGAGGCGCTACGCAAGGAGCAAGCACTTTTTCCCCCCGAGCTCACCCCGAAGGCGCTGCGGGAGTGGTTCTACCTCTTCTGGTCGACGGAGACGCGGGCGCATCCGCGCACGCAGGCACTCTCCGCCGAAGCTTCTACTTTGAAGTGGTGCCCAAAAGGGTACTACTTCTTCCCATTGTTCTTCTATTGCGGGCTCTGCCCACCCTTTTCCGATTTCTTCTGCGACATCATGAACACATACGGGTTCCATCTGCTCGACTTCACCCCCAACGCCGTTCTGACCATGGCGGTTTTCACGCATCTTTGCGAGAACTTCGTCGGAATCTACCCCAACGTAGCCCTTTTCCGCCACTATTTCATGCCCCGGGTCGATAAAGGAGAGCCCTTGTCTGGCGGGATCGCCTGGATCTCGAGGGCCGGCAAGAAGGAGGTCTATCTGGAGGGGGAGCTCCGCAGAAAATGGGATGAGTGGAGGGCTGAATGGTGTTGGATTGTTGACGCAGATCCGCAGCCATTCACCAATTTGCGCCAAACCCGAGTAGTGCGCGGCGGCGACTGGAGCGCTCTGGCGGCGGACGATGCTAAGCTGAAGATCGCCACCACCCAGATTCTGCGGCTCAGGCTTGCCGGGCTCACCGTAGGGGCTTTCGGCGCAGACTTCCTTCGCCGCCGCATCGCCCCTCTACAGGAGAGGGGGAGGCCTGCCTGGCTGTTCGGGGGCCCGACAGATATCATGAGGCTGCGTCCAGGCCTCAATTTTAACTTCACTATTTTGGAGTTGGACGGGATGCTCAAGGAGCTGTTCAAGCGCGACCCCAACCACCCGGAGTGGTTCAGGCTGCCGCAGGGCGTCATCCCCCTGTGCAACAACTCCCAGCTCGATCACATCCGCGCAATGATGCCGGAGTGCGACTCGCACGGGATTATCCCAACTTGGCGGGAACCCTCCGACGACATCGTGCGGCAATTCTTCGACGGCTTGGTGGAGGTAGCGGTCCGTGCCGACGAGCGGAGGCTCCTCACCCGCGACACCACTGATGACGAGATGCGGTACATCACCACCAGGGCGGAAGAGGCGGCGGCAGTCGCCGCCGCTGGCGAGTTTGGTTTCACGTTGGAGGAGGCAGAGGCGGCCGAGGCGGCAAGCCTTGCCGACCGAGAGGACCTTGCCGGGGAGGTCGTTGGCGAAGGAGAGCCCGAAGCCGAAACGAGCGAGCCCGCCGAGGGCGCAAGCGGACAGGCGTCTTTGAGCAGCTTGCCGCGGGCGGAGCCCCCAGCGCAGCCCCCAGCGCAACCAAGAGGGCGCCTCCGTAGGACTGGAGACACAGCAGGGCGGCAGGCAGGCCAACAGCCGCAGCGCCGCGGGACACGCTCCACCGCGACAAGCACCGTTGCCGCGGGAGCATCTCACGCCGCGCCGGCAACTGGAGCGGGGTCTTCTCGAGCCGCTGCTCCTGATCCTGCCGCAGCTTCCGCCAAGCGTCCAAGGGAGCCTACTCCTCCGCCTCGTCGCGAAGAAAGGGTACCGGACTTCGACCTTTCCGCACTCAGCTCTGACGAGGAGGAAGAAGAGGAGGAGGAGTAAGACTTTCTCCTTGTTGTACTTATATTTCTTCAATTCTTGTTGTTTCTTGTCTTGTATCTGATCTGCTTCCCTCTGAACCTTGTTCCATTTCAGGACTCTGGCCGAGAGAGCGGCGAAGAGGGCCAAGGTCCCCGTGGTTGTCATCGAGGACGATCCTGCTGTGATAGTAGAGGACGCATCCGAGACCACCTTGACGGACCCGGCAACCTCTCCTCGAAGCAGCCCCCAGCGCAGCCCCCAGCGTAAGTATTTGTTCACTTCTTGTTGTGGGGCGCGCTTGGGTGCTCTTTCCTTACTGATGTCTTGATTGTTGGTTTGCTTGTGTAGGAGCAGAACAGGCCCATCAGGAACAACCAGAAGCCGCTCCTGAGGTGCTATCTGCTTCGACTACGCCGCCAAGGGATGATTCCCCGATGAGGGAGCGCTCTCCGGCAAGGGAAAG
Source organism: Triticum aestivum (assembly GCF_018294505.1). NCBI lineage: Eukaryota > Viridiplantae > Streptophyta > Magnoliopsida > Poales > Poaceae > Triticum > Triticum aestivum. The sequence goes on along the minus strand of NC_057801.1, from coordinate 264,003,734 downwards.
GTCCCCGGCAAGGGGCAGTTCTCCGGCAAGGGACGAAACTGGCAATCCTCCAGAGGTGGAGCCCATGATTGCAGAGCCTAGCACAGGTAATCCTTCTTGCCAGAAAACTTCCCTTGGGTTTTTCTTCTTCTGATCTTCTTTTTGGATATTTGCTTGACTTTTCCTTCCTCTTCCTGTCTTCAGATCCCCCTTCCACAGATCCGATGGAGACTGAGGCCACCGGCGAGGAGGATGCACGCGGCAACACCGATGATGTCGCCGCCACCGAGGAAGAGGCTGGCGCTGACGATCCCGCCGGCGAAGAGGCCGCCAAGGCTGCTGGCGCAGGAGATGGCGAGGGGTCCGGCAATCGCACTGACGACCCTGAGGGCGCAGGAGCGCAAGGCGCTACACCGACCGCCAACCCCTCCGCCGCTGATGCAGCACCGGGCTCCGAAGAGCCCCAGCCCGGCGCCTACTTGAAGGTCGGCGAGGGTGTCTTCATCAAGTTTCCCTGGGCGTCAAGCTCCAGGGCGCCGATCGAGGGAGAGGCTTTTGACGGAGAGGTGCTCGCCTCCGCTGGGCTGACAGTGGTTGACGCACCAAGTAGCAGCGGCGGCGAGTCCGAGGAGGAGCAGCTGCTCCGGAAGTTGGTGTCACTCTACCGCGCCCGACAAGCGAAGCTGGAGTCCCGGGAGGCGCTTGTCGCGCAGGCGGGAGTTGACATAGAGAAGCATGCGGAGGAGCTCCAAAACCGCAACCAAGAGGCCCTCCGGTCCATTGCCGAGGAGAGGGCGCAGCTTGTCGAGGCGCGGAAGGCCTTCATCCTCGAGAAGGCAGAAGCTGAGGAGCAACAGAGGCTTGCCGCTGAAGAGCTGTCCACCCGGGAAGGTGAACTGACGCAGCGGAAAGTCAATCTGTATAGCTACAAGGAGGAGCTCGCCGCACGCGAGCAATCACTTGGCGGGGCGCTCAAGGAAGCGAAGGACGCCGCCGCAGCTGCCGAGGCCGCCAAGAAGGAATTGGAGGTGAAGATGACGCAGCTGGAGGCTGATCTGAAAGGGAAGGGTGAGGAGCTCGCCGCGCTCCAGCGCGAACGCGAGAAGGATGCCCTTGCTCATGGCGATCTGCAAGTTCAACTCGCCGATAAGGTCAAGGAACTGAACGCCGCCAAGGACTCTAATGCTGATCTGGAGCTGAAGCTGGTCACGCTGACTAAGACGCTGGACGGTGCCAAGAAGCGAGAGGATGACTTTAAGAAAGAGATCAAGGACAACGAGGAGCTGCTAACGAGGGCCGCCGAGACTCAAAACACCTTCAGGGCTACGGTGGAGCTCTGGACGGAGGGCCTCGTCAACATTGCTACAACCATCGACGAGGAGCTGGCGCAACTAGACTTGGCGGGCTTCGGGTACTCCTCCGACGAGAACCTCCAGCCCAGCGCCAAGCTTACTCTGTTCTTCAAGGGCGTGGTGACGGCTCTCCAGCAACTCCGGGAAAGGATTCCAAAGCAGCTGGCTGACGAGTCGCGCGCCATCTGTGCCAAAGTCCTGGAGAAGGTGTTGGTGAAGGTGCTCTTCCGCAATCCGGGCCTTAACCTCACCAACGTCCTCAAGAAGCTGCCGGCGGGTGCTGATCTTGAAGAACTCAAGGCCCTTGTCGCACCCATTGTGGACAAGGTGAATGAAGTCAGGAGGGTCGACGGCGACCGCGTAGATTAGGCCGCGTGTTTTTCTCCTTTTTCTTGCCGCTGTCAGACATGTCGCAGGAACAATCTATTAGAGTGCGGCAAGTCATTTTTGTAATATAACTTTATTCTGGGTAGTATTTGCTATGTTACTTCCTTTACTTGATTCCCTCCCTTGTATGTTTTTACCCTACGCTTTTAGGGAACTTGCCGGCGCAAGCACCCTTGCCGCGAGTGCTGAGTGCGGAACATCAGCAGCCTGCTGGCGGTGTTGCCTCCGGCAAGAAACCTTGTCGGAACTAGTCGCAGCACACTTACGTTGTTGAGCGGACTCGAAACAAAGTAAGGGCGCAACTAGCCACGAGTTGGTTCCTCCGCGCACAGGTTTTCCATACAAAGCACGGTTGTTCAAGGAAGATAACTTAAAAAATTTAAAACTGATTGTGCTCAAACTTTGGCAACTTAGCTTTTCTGTCGTCTGCGTCCCGGCAAGGCTATACTTCTTTGAACGACGCCTGGTCCACACCATTATCTTCT
>NC_057801.1:263973593-264001273 GCF_018294505.1 Triticum aestivum | reverse complement strand
ATATGGAGCCTTAAGGCTTGTTATTTCTTACCGGGGGTGAGTGCTGCATAAAGTGTCAGATAATACATGCAAAAAAGAAAAAGGCATGAAATTTGACAACATTTGCAGAGCATATGATCTTTATTTATGCGCGGGATCTGCGACCGGCTTTGTACAAAGGGTTACATGCAACAGCGGCAAGGCTTGTACAAAAGGTGGTTGCCGGGACAGCAGGCTCCGGCAACCACGCCTCATGGGTAAAACTTACGAAGATGCTCTATGTTCCAGGAGTTGCTCACCGGAAAGCCATCTTCGGTCTCAAGGCGGACGGCGCCGGGCCTAGTGACTCGCTTCACCTGATAAGGGCCTTCCCACTTTGGCGTCAACTTGTTGGAATTCTTGGCGGATTGAACGCGCCGAAGAACAAGGTCGCCTTCCTCGAAACTTCTGGCTTTAACTTTGCGGCTATGGTAGCGACGCAAAGCTTGCTGGTAGCGAGCAGCTCGTACAGCAGCCTGAAGACGATCTTCCTCAAGGAGCAGCGCGTCATCTTGCCGCAGCTGCTCTTGCTCAAGCTCATCATAAGCGAGCACTCGAGGCGATCCGTATACGAGTTCCGTGGGGAGAACTGCCTCTGCTCCGTAGACAAGAGCAAAAGGTGTCTAGCCAGTGGCTCGATTTGGCGTCGTCCTGATCGACCAAAGAACCACTGGCAGCTCCTCGATCCAATTTCTTCCGCACTTGTGCAACCTGTCGAAAGTTCTGGTCTTGAGCCCGCGCAGCACTTCAGCGTTCGCCCTCTCTGCTTGACCGTTGCTTCTCGGGTGAGCAACAGAAGCGAAGCAGATCTTGGCGCCAAGATCTTGGACGTACTGCATGAAGGTGCGGCTCGTGAATTGTGTGCCATTGTCGGTGATGATCCTGTTAGGGACTCCGAAACGGCAAACAATCGACCTGAAGAACTTGACTGCTGACTGTGCTGTCACCTTCCTCACTGCTTCCACCTCCGGCCACTTTGTGAACTTGTCGATTGCCACGTACAAGTACTCAAAGCCCCCGACAGCTCGGGGAAAGGGGCCGAGGATGTCGAGCCCCCGGACCGAAAATGGCCAGGATAAAGGGATCGTCTGGAGAGCTTGAGCTGGTTGATGTATCTGCTTGGAGTGGAACTGGCACGCTTCACACTTGGTTACTTGTGCAGTTGCATCCTGGAGGGCTGTCCGCCAAAAGAAACCTTGTCGGAATGCTTTGCCGGCAAGTGCTCTTGCGCCAATGTGGTGACCACATATGCCTCCGTGTATCTCCGCCAACAGCTTCTGTCCATCTTCTCGGGGAATGCACTTCAATTTCACTCCGTTGAATCTTCTTCTGTACAGTATGTCATCGACAAACTGGTACATACTTGATTGCTGGGATACTCTCTCCGCTTCTTCTTGATCTTCGGGGAGTTCTCCTGTTTGAAGGAAATGGACAATCTGTTGTGCCCATGCTGGAGCTTGTGGCTCGACAACAAGGACTAAAGGCACAAATGCTGCTGCGGGAACATCTGCTTCTACGGCAAGAATCTGCGGCTCAGCCGGAGCTTGATGTTCCCCAGCAAGGTTGCCGTAGCAAAACTTGTCGGGGGCGTCTGCTTCAACGGAACAAACCCCAGGGCTTATCGGAGCAGACTGCCCCCCAGTACTCTTTGTGTTGATTTTGGGGACCTTCTTGGCGGCGGCTTCGGGGAGCTCCGCCGGAAAGGAGTCACCAGTAACCAACTTCCTCTTCCTGTTCTGTCCGGTTGATGGGGTTACAGATGGTTGAGTCAGCTTGAGCACAAAGATCCCTGGTTCCACAGGTAACTTTAATGCAGCGCATTTTGACAGGCCATCGGCAACATCGTTCTGGGCTCTTGGAACGTGTTCCATCTGCAGGCCGTCAAAATGCTCTTCCAACTTTCTCACTTCATCAATGTAAGCTTACATCAATGGACTCTGATAATCTTTGTTCACTTGGCGGACGACAAGCTGTGAGTCACCCCTGACAATGAGCTTCTTAATCCCAAGGTCTGCAGCGATCCTGAGTCCGGCAAGCAAGCCTTCATACTCTGCAGTATTGTTTGTTGCTTGCTCCTTGGGAAAGTGCATCTGGACCACATACTTGAGGTGCTCTCCGGTGGGTGCGACAAGTAATACGCCCGCACCGGCGCCTTGCAGCGAGAAGGCACCATCAAAGTACATGATCCATTCCTTGCTTGTCTCCTTGACGGGGATGCTCGTCTCTGGAATTTCTTCATCAGGTGTTTGCGTCCATTCTGCTATGAACTCTGCCAATGCTCGGCTCTGGATAGTTGAAGTACTCTCAAATTTGAGGCCAAAGCTTGACAGTTCCAGTGCCCACTCGACAATCCTGCCTGTTGCTTCTGGATTCTGCAATATCCTCTTCAACGGAAAGCGAGTGACAACTGTGATCTCATGTGCTTGAAAATAATGGCGCAGCTTCCTCGAGGCCATGAGAAGGCCGAAAAGCAACTTCTGCACACCAGAGTACCTTGACCTAGCCCCCTGCAGAAGGGAGCTAACAAAGTAAACTGGGCGCTGCACCATCTTCTTCTGTTTCTCTTCCTGTGGCTGCACAGATCTATCCTTGTCGGGACCAGAGCTTGTCGGGGAAGCCCCCTGCTTGTCGCTGGATTCGCTTGCCGTGGTCGCTGGCTCATCGTCCGCCTCCCTTTCCGCTACTAACGCAGCACTAACCACTTGATTGGTTGCCGCTAGATATAGCAGCAACTTCTCTTGTGGCTTAGGTGCGACAAATATTGGAGTGGAGGACAGGTATCTCTTCAAGTCCTGCAGCGCAGCCTCCGCTTCCGGAGTCCATTTCATTGGACCTGCCTTTTTCAAAATTTTGAAAAATGGCAGGGCGCGCTCAGCAGACTTAGAGATGAACCTACTGAGAGCAGCAACGCAGCCGGCAAGCCTTCGCACATCCTTGACGCGCTTCGGTGCTTCGATCTGCTCAATGGCCTTGATCTTGTCGGGATTGGCTTCAATCCCCCGCTGGGATACAAAGAACCCGAGAAGCTTGCCGGAGGGGACTCCGAACACGCACTTCTCGGGGTTCAACTTGAGATTGATCTTGCGCAGATTTGCAAAGGTCTCGTCCAAATCTTGGATCAGAGTTGCTTTGTCCTTGCTCTTGACCACTATGTCATCCATGTATGCTTCTACATTCCTGTGCAACTGTGGCTCAAAAGCATGATTGACTACTCTTGCGAATGTTGAACCAGCATTCTTTAGTCCGAAAGGCATCCGTACAAAGCAGTATGTGCCACATGGAGTAATGAATGCGGTCTTCTCTTCATTCTCTTCTGCCATGAAGATCTGATGATATCCTGAGTATGCATCAAGAAATGAAAGCAAATCACATCCGGCCGTGGAGTCGACAATCTGGTCAATGCGCGGCAAGGGAAATGGATCCTTGGGACAAGCTTTATTAACATCAGTGAAGTCAATACAAAGCCTCCACTTCCCATTCGCCTTGCGCACGACTACAGGATTGGCTAGCCACGTGGGATGGAGTACTCCTATGACAAGTCCTACTGCCTCCAACTTCTTGATCTCTTCTGCAATGAATTCTTGTCGCTCCACTGCTTGTTTCCTGACTCTCTGCTTGACGGGCCGCGCGTGAGGGCAGACGGCAAGGTGGTGCTCAAATACGTTCCTGGGAACACCGGGGATGTCAGATGGTTTCCATGCGAACACATCGACATTCGCCCGCAGGAAAGCAACGAGCGCGCTTTCCTATTTAGGGTCAAGCGTGGCACTGATGGTGAAGGTACCACCAGTGCCGTCCTCCTTGGTGGCCACTTTCTTGGTCTCTGGTGAAGCTGTCTTTGCCTTCTTGCACTTGCCGGTGGAGCTCGATGGTGCATCCTCGACGGTAGCGCAGCACTCCGAAGAGGTGCGCTTGCCGGAGTGGGCATCAAAGCTGTTCTTGCCGGACTTGGTCTTCTTCTTCCCCCCGGGAGCTTCAGCGGCAAGTGTCTTGCGATCTACTGCGGCTGCTGCTTCCCGGTAGATCTTGTCGGTACAGATAGGGCATCTTTCTTGTCGCCAGGGACAGAAATGACGCTTATCGGACCGGGCATCTTGAGCACGTTGTAGGCGTAGTGAGAGGCTGCCATGAACTTGGCGAGCGCTGGACGGCCGAGTATCCCATTGTAGGGCAATGGGAAATCAGCGACGTCAAAGGTGACTTTCTCTGTCCTGAAGTTCAGCTCGCTACCAAATGTCACTGGCAGTGTGATCTTCCCCTTCGACTTGCTCCTTCCCGGGTTGATTCCTTGGAAAGTGCTGGTCTCTTCGAGCTCGCTGTCGGGGATCTGGAGCTTCTTGAGTACCGCAGAGGAGATCAGATTCAAGCCGGCCCCGCTGTCAACCAGCATCTTTGTGACCTTGAGGTTGCGGATAGTTGGTGAAACCAACATCGGCAAGCACCCGACCGCAGTTATGCGATCAGGGTGATCCTCGACATCAAAGATGATGGGCGTGCTGGACCACTTCAGAGGCTTGCGCGACTCAACCGATGGTTCTGCTGCATTAACTTCCCGCACCCACTATTTGAGCTGGCGGTGCGAAGTATGCTGAGAAGCACCGCCGTCGACGCACAGAACCTCTGTTGCTTTCTGAAACTCCTGCTCGTCGGCCTCATCCTCATCCATCTCTTCGTCTTCGTCTTCATCTTCATCCTTGTCGCGGCCGCGGGGAGGCCTGTCCCCTTGCCGCTGCTTAGCCTTGCCGCGGCGCCCTCCCCGGGAGGGATGCTTCTTGCCGGATCCCCCACCACCTTCTTGGGCCTTCTCCTTGTCGTGTCGCTCATATTCAGCCTTCTGCAGCTCAACAAGCTGCTCAACCTTCTTGCAGGCCTGGAGATCATGGCCCTTGGTGCGGTGGATCTTGCAGTACGGCTTGCCGGAGCCGTCCTGCTTGTCGACGGCCACCACGGCCTCGCCGGAGTTACCAGCTTTGGCCTTCTCGGCGCCACCTCTGTTGCCGGACTGCTCAACGACTAGTACATCTTTTGCTTTCCTCTTTCTATTGTTCCGCCGCCGGTTTTTCCTTGCCGGGGCGGCATCCTCACTGTCAGAACCTTCTGCTCCTGCATTCTCTCCGGGGAGTTTCCTCCCCTCTTCAGCACGTGCACACTTGTCGGCCAGGGCATATAGCTCACTGACGTCTCTAATCTTGCACATCGCCATCTCCTCCCTCATCCTGCGGTTTCGCACATTCTGATGGAACACGCTGATGACCGCGGCAGGGTGGACGTCTGGGATGTTGCGCTGCACTTGGCTGAATCTCTGTATGTACTTGCGCAGGGGTTCTCCTTCCTTCTGGGCGAGCAGATGAAGATCGCTTTCCTGGCCATGGGGCTTGTGGCCGCCTGTGAAGGCGCCAACAAACTGATGGCACAGATCCGCCCATGAGGAGATGGAGTCGTCCGGCAAGTGCATGAGCCACGATCTGACGTTGGGCTTGAGCACCAGCGGGAAGTAGTTGGCGAGGATCTTCTCGTCGCGGCCCCCGGCCGCCTGCACCGTGATGGTGTAGACGCTGAGGAACTCCGACGGATGTATCCTGCCATCGTACTTCTCGGGTACATCTGGCTTGAAGTTCTTGGTACTGGGCCACTGGACTTGCCGCAGCTCACGGGTGAACGCAGGGCAACCTACCGCGTAAGGCAAGTCGCCTGGTTCCCCTGGCACATGCATGTCGACAGTGGGTCCAGCATGCTGTTCTGATTGACGTCGCGCTTCTCTTCGACGCTCGATTCGAGTGCGAGCGTCCTCTTGCTGCTGTTCTTGAAGAACTTGGCGCTGATCATGACGAACTCGTGGATCTGACGACGCCGTGGAGTCGGTGTCGAGGTTGACCCGGCGAGTCGGCGATCTTGGCCTTCGGGGCGGGGAGTGCACAGTGGTTGCACCCCCACCAGTCTTGTCGCCATCAGCCTGCGCCTGGTGGTCTTGCCGCGGCTTCGAAGTGCTCGGTTGCCGGGGAGTGTCGCCGTTGGCGAAGCTGATGAGGCTCTGAATGGTGATCCTCCAATCGTCGATCTTGTCCGGCGCTGGAGGGTAGTCTAGGAGCAGTTGGGCTCGAGCCAACGCTTCTTCTGAGGTTTTCGGCGGCGGGGGCGAACGACGCGAGGAGCGGGATATGCTCAAACTTCTAACAGTGTTAGAAGGAACAACATCTCGTCCAAGCGACCGTGCCGCGCTCGCGCCAACATGTTGGCATGCATGTTGGCCTTGAGCGTCCTGCGATCCACCAGCTTAGCCTTGTTCCAACGCGAGCACGGTGCTAGGAGCACCATGGCGTTGTCGATCCCGCGCCTCCTGAGAGGGACGCGGTGCATGCACGGACGCCGAAGTTTGCGGGGCCTTGTCCTTGGATCTGGTGACAATGTGAGTTCCCCCGTCGGCGCCCGTTCCTCCGCCGGCGTCTACTCCACCGCCCGTTTGCTCCGGTGGCGGTGGAATCGACGCAGACGGACCAACCACCTCCGAAGCCTTCTTCTTCGGTGGCATGTCGATGAAGATGATGATGTAGCATGCGCGAACACCGGATCAGATTCGCACAACCTCGACGCCCCCTACTTGGTGCGCCATAGATGTCGTGGGAAACGAACACCTATGGGGCAGGGCCCCTTCTCGGTCCGGCAGGGAGCGGAGGGCTCACGAAGAGCAGATTGAGGCGAGGCACACGAGGGATTTTACCCAGCTTCGGAGCTCTCCAGAGAGATAAAACTTCTACTGCTGCTTTGTGTTTGTTTTGTGTTCTTGCTCAAGAGCGTGAGCGTTCTGTAGTTTTGAATGAGTCGAACCCCTTCTACGTTGCGCATGGGCCTCCTTTTATAGGCTAAAGGGGTCACCGACAGGTGGCAACGCAGACAGGGGTACAAATGTAAAAAGAGGGGTCGGTACAACTGCTGCTACAGTGTATCCTACCTAATTCTGACGGCAGGGGACAAGGGCATTTAATGCCCGTCCGGTCGCCCAAACAGTTGTCAGGACCCCGACTCAATGCCACATCGATCTAGCATGTAACACCTCATATCACTTTGCGGCCTCACGCACGGTATTCCACGGGTGTCGCCTTACCTTAGCCCGGGACCGTTTGCGCCTTTTGGCACACGTATATGACAGTGTCGCTAGCATCCATATGATAAAGAGCCCGGGCTGACATGGCTAGTCGTAAACCCAAAGCGGCACAGACTTACAGGGACAGGCATCCATGACCCAGCATCGAACGTGTCGGTCATCAGCGAGTGAAACCAGGCTGTAGCACTGGGCTAGCAGGACTCCGGTGAACCGGGCTGTAGCGGGCTAACAGGACTCCGGTATTCATCGCGTGACATTTCCCCGAAGGGACAGACACAGGAACGAAGAAGGACACATGCCGGCCAGCCTAAGTGTTCCGGAGCAGTAGCAAGCTACCATGGCTCGGTGGAAACACTAGGAGACATTTCCCCGTAAGAGAGGCTACTAAAGATAAACAACTAGATGGTCAGATCCCACACATACCAAGCATTTCAATAACATACACACAATATGCTCGATATGTGCAATACAACATGGCATCACAAAATGACTCTACGACTCAAGTAGTTTATTTAATAGGCTCCGAGGAGCGAGATATTACAAACATGGGTCTCATGACCCAACATTCAGAGCATACAAATCAAGCACAAGCGGAAGCTATCATGTCTGAGTACAGACATCTATAAATGAAAAAGGCTGAGAAGCCTGACTATCTACCAAATCCTGCTGAGGCACAAGATCGTAGCTGAGGTAACAAGCTAAACGTCGAAGACCACGCGGAAATACTAGTGAGACTGAAGTCTCTCTGCAAAAACATAAAATAGGCAAACATGAGTACAAATGTACCCAGCAAGACTTACATCAGAACTATCTACATATGCATCATTATCAACAAAGGGATGGTGGGGTTTAACTGCAGCAAGCCAGCTTTGACTCGGTGGCTATCCTGAACTACGACTGCGAGTAACTTTTTTGAGGTGGCGCACACGAGTCCACATATTCACCATATCAATACACCACTATGGATCCGCTCTCGTCTCCCTACGAGAACGCCATCCATAGCACTCACGCTTATCTTCCGTATTTTAGAGTATCCACTTTCACTTGTCTATGAACTGATATAAGCAACCCAGAAGTCCTTTTCCGCGGACACGGCTATTCGAATAGATGATGTTAACCCTGCAGGGGTGTACTTCTTCACACACGCTCTCACCACTTACCGCCGTTTACACGACATGTACTCGGCAACCTTCAAGCGGAAGCCCAACGTGGGTGTCGGCCACGGCCTGCCTAAACACTCAAGTCTCTAGTCCAGGTTTATCGCCTATTCGGGTTCCATCCATGAGGAGATCCGGCCGGAGTTTCGCTCACAGCCCCAAACGATGTGAACAGGGTTCCCGAGACACCAAACGGGCGCCCGGTACACCGTGCCACGTGCCTACCGCATCACAGCCCACCCCTACGGTCAGCGCTGCCCACGGCCTCCAGCATACTACAAACACCAGAAACTACTTGCAACTCCTGGACAGAGGACAAGGGTGATCAAGAAGCCGAGAGGGTCCATTGGTTTCGGGCCCAATGCGTGGTAGTAGCTGAATCATGGATCACAAACACAGAACTCAGTTCCTGAGGACGGCTGCAATGAGACAACCCACCATGTACTCCTACATGGCCTCTCACCGCTACCTTTACCAAATCGTGTTCACACGCTTAGCTCACACACCGTAGGACATGTTCACACACCTCTGATTCATCCCGGATGAATCAGACCTGACTCGACTCTAAGCAGTAGCAGGCATGACAAACAAGCATGAATGAGTAGGCACAACAGGGCTCAAACAACTCCTACTCATGCTAGTGGGTTTCATCTATTTACTGTGGCAATGACAGGTCATGCAGAGGATAAAGGGGTTCAGCTACTGCAGCAAGTAACAGATGAATCGGTGTTGTCCTAATGCATTAAAAGAGAGCAGGAGCGAGAGAGTAGGATTGTATCGGAATGAACAAGGGGGGTTTTGCTTGCCTGGCACTTCTGAAGATAACATTGAGTCTTCATCAGTGTCAACGATCACATCGTCGGTATCGCGTCTATCGAGAGGGGACAAATACCGGCAACACAGAAAGGAACACAATCAATGCAATGCACAATATGATGCATGCTCATGACATGGCAATATGAATGTGTTTTGAGCTAATGCAACTAGCAACAGATTAAATGAAGTTGGTTTGAATATAAAATTCAAATTCAAACTCCATATGTGATTAAATAAATGCCCTTTATATGATTTGTGCTAAACAGCAGCTATAAGTTGTTCTAACATGCATGAAAATGGTACAGATGGATTCCTTGAGTTTTTCTGATAATTTTTCATATATAAATTATTTAATTTGGAGTTACGGTTGAATTTCTATGAATTTTAGAAGTTTATACAATTTTCTGGATTTTCTGATTGTTTATAAAATAAAATAAATTCCAGAAAAGGAATATTGCGTCAGCATGACGCCGGGGTGACGTCAGCAGGTCAAAGGCGTCGACCAGGTCAAACCTGACCAGTGGGGTCCACTGGTCAGTGACCCAGTCAACTAACCAAGTTAGTTAGCCCTAACTAACTTAGTTAGCCGGGCGGGGCCCGCATGTCAGTGGCCTACCTAATTAGCTAGGTTAATTAGTGCTAACTAATCTAACACTAATCAAGCAGGCGCCTGGGCCCACACGTCACGGGGGTCAAACCCCGGGTCAACTCGCCGGAGTTGACCCGCGGCTCGTCGCCGGCGGAGTCAGAGACGGCGGAGGGGGTCGGAATTCCTCCTCCGGCGACCAAAACAGCGGCAGCGATCATCTACGCGTAGCTGGCGCTCAGCCGCATCCATCTAGGCAAGCGGGAGGGGCTGAGGTCGAACGGGCTCGCCGGAATCGAGCTCGCGGCGGCGCCGGAGTTAGGTGAGTGCGGGGTTGGTGCTGTGGTGTACGGGAGGGCGAGTTAGGATATGCGTTAGGCTCCTGGTGGCTTCCTGAGTGCGGTGACACGCTCCGAGACGAGCTCAAGCGGCTGTAGTGACGGCGGTGACGAGGTCAGCGACGGCCGGAGTTCGGCCGCGGCGGAGCTATGGCCTAGAGCTCGCAAACGCGAGGGGAGAGAGAGGGGTTCTGCACGGAGGCTCACCGTGGAGCTGTAGGGAGGGTTAGTGGGCTCGGGGGCGGCCGGAGTGCAGCGAATCGACGGCGACGATCTCTGGTGGCCGAGGAGGGGAACGGCGACGTGGGCGGCGATGCAGGGCTTCCGGAGGGCCGTGGATCGGTGGGGAGGAAGAGGGGGTCGAGGCGGAGCTCGCAAGCACGGCGAGGGGTCGAGGGGGAGACAGTGGCCGCGGCGTTACGGTGACGCGGCTGCGGCTGCGCTCGGGCGAGTGAGAGAGAGGAAGCAGAGGAGAGAAACAAGGGAGAGGGAGAGAGCGAGGGGGTCCAGGGGGTCGGGGCGGCGCCGAGGAGATGACGCGCGGCGTCGCGGTGGCCAGGCGATGCAGACGAGCAGGGTGGTGGCGTGGCGAGCTCGGGCGCGCGCGCCGTGTCCCTCCTCTGCCTACTGGCGCGAGAAGGAAGGCGACAGGGAGGAGGAGGTGGGCGGGGCCACACAGTGCTGGACCAGCACAGGAGCTGGGCCGGCTCTGGTGAGCTGCACGGGTGAGGCCGGGTAGGCTCTGTTCTTTTTATTTTTTTTCTTCTGTTTCTGTTTTATTTAATATCTTTTGCCATTGTTTTGAATTTAAACAAATCCAAACAATGCCAAAGCTCCCCTGAATATTTTTATTTGGCTAGATGGACTTTTCCAAAAGCTCATAGAATATATCAGGGGTATTTGAAATTATATTCTAATTATATGAATATAACTCAAATTCAAATAGCTAATGAATTAAATCCAAAGTCCCAAAAATAATTCCTTTAAAATGTTCAATATTTTGGTTGGGACCAGAACCCTTACCAAAAATTATCAAACATTTAAGAAGAGCATTTTGGAGCAATGAATGAGATTTCTAGGGTTTTTGCCCCTCTTTTATTTAGGGTTTTGAGGCTTCCAAAATTCCTCAGTTCAAGTTTCAGAATTTAAACATGATGCACACATGAAGCTAGCCTAGAGCATTACCAGAAGCTAGGGATGTGACAACAGTGCAGAAAACGACCGTTTGGGATGCCATCGCTTGCCACGATGGCCTTCTCGTCATCTCCACTTGCCACCTCGCACCGCTTGGCTACACAGCCTCTCGCCACGTGCGCCTGGAACGGTCCTGCGGCGACACGTCGACGGATGCGCTGGAGCATATGGGCGCAGAGTGGTGGCTTTGCCGCGGCAAGCACCTTCCCACGGTCGTTGTCTTGCCGCATTCGAGAGCTTCTCGCTCGTCGGGTCTTGCCGGGACGCGCGGCGCGTCGCGGCAAGTTTCTTGGTTTGCCTTCCCGGCAAGCTCCTCTTGCTGGGGCCTTGTCCTTCCCGGCAAGCTCCTCTTGCCGGGGCCTTGACTTCTTAGTTAACACACTTTGTTCTTGAATGGCATCAATAGTAGCCACGGAGGATCTTGGCGGACGCCCGGCAAGCCCTGCCGCAGGGCGCTGCGACTGCCCGTGCACAAGTTCGGGATACTAAGGTACCCCTACTTTAGTACACCGACAGCCGGCGCTTGGGCTGTTTCTTTAAGGAATCTGCCTCCGCTGCTTCTTCGCCGTCCCCATCTTTTGGGGTGTCCACCATGTATATGTCATATGACGAGGTGGTCTTCCAGTGCCCTGTAGGTGCTGGTTCCTGTTCGGCTCCGGCATCGTCGTCCATACCGTCGATGTCTTCGGAGTCGTAGTCTAGCATGTCGGTTAGATCGTCGACAGTGGCTACAAAGTGGGAGGTGGGTGGGCTTTGAATTTCTTCGTCGTCCGTATCCCAACCATCCTGGCCATAATCCGGCCAGGTCTCTCCGGGTAGCAAGAGATGCTTTAGCGAATTCAGGATGTCGCCAAAGGGCGAGTGCTGAAAGATGTCCGCCGCGGTGAACTCCATGATCGGTGCCCAATCGTATTCGATTGGCAGGGGCGCGAGAGGTTCGGAGTCCGGCACCTCAGAGTCACGAGCTTTATGGGAGACAAGATCGGAGTTCGGCTCCATCACCGTGGAAGTTGCAGCCCCCGAGGCGGTGTCCAGCCACCGGTCCTCGATCGGCACGATCGGCTCCGGACTAAGGGCCGGAGCGGATTCGTGTGTGGCCACCAAGGCACTGTCCGGCGGCAGAGTTAAATCATGCCCATCGTGACAGCGCGGCACGCTCGGCTGTGGCTCGGGTCCGTCGAAGATCAAGTCCCCGTGGATGTCGGTCGTGATGTTTAGGCTTCCGAACCTGACCTGATGGCCAGGGGTGTAGCTTTCGATCTGCTCCAGATGGCCAAGTGAATTGGCCCGCAGTGTGAAGCCGCCGAATACGAAGATCTGTCCGGGGAGAAAAGTCTCGCCCTGGACAGCATTGTTGTCCGGCGGGGAGAAAAGTCTCACTCGGTATGATGACTAATTGATAGTTTAGTGCACCATGCTTTACGTCTTAGAACTGGGACTTCAAAAACGTTTTGAACGCCACCGAGCATATGATATGTTCCAAGAGTTGAAATTGGTATTTCAGACTCATGCCCGTGTCGAGAGGCATGAGACCTCTGACAAGTACTTTTCCTACAAGATGGAGGAGAATAGCTTAGCTAGTGAGCATGTGCTCAGAATGTCTGGGTACTACAATCGCTTGAATCAAGTGGGGGTTAATCTACCAGATAAGATAGTGATTGACAGAGTTATGCAGTCACTATCACCAAGTTACTACAACTTTGTGATGAACTATAGTATGCAAGGGATGACGAAAACGATTCCCAAGCTCTTCGCAATGCTGAAATCGGCGAAGGTAGAAATCAAGAAATAGCATCAAGTGTTGATGGTTAACAAGACCACTAGTTTCAAGAAAAAGGGCAAGAAAAAGAAAGGGAACTTCAAGAAGAATGGCAAGAAAGTTGCCACTCCCATGAAGAAGCCCAAAGCTAGACCCAAACCTAAAACTGAGTGATACTACTGAAAAGGAAATGGTCATTGGAAGCGGAACTGCTCCAAAAACTTGGAGGATAAGAAGGATGGCAAAGTGAACAAAGGTATATTTGATATACATGTTATTGATGTGTACTTTAATAGTGTTCGTAGCAACCACTCGGTATTTGATACCGGTTCAGTTGCTAAGATTAGTAACTTGAAACAGGAGTTGCAGAATGAACAGAGACTAGTTAAGGACAAGGTGATGATGTGTGTTGGAAGTGATTCCAAGGTTGATACAATCACCATCACACACTCCCTCTACATTCATGATTAGTATTGAACCTAAATAAATGTTATTTGGCGTTTGCGTTGAGCATGAATATGATCGGATCATGTTTATTTCAACGGTTATTCGTTTAAGTCAGAGAATAATCGTTGTTATGTTTAAATCAATGTGAATGGTTTGTTGAATCTCGATCATAGTGATACACATATTCATAATATTGATGCCAAAAGATGCAAAGTTGATAATGATAGTGCAATATATTTGTGGCACTGCCGTTTAGGTCATATTGGTGTAAAGCGCATGAAGAAACTCCATGCAGATGGGCATTGGGAATCACTTGATTATGAATCACTTGATACTTGCGAACCATGCCTCATGGGCAAGATGACTAAAACTCCGTTTTTCGCAACAATGGAGCGAGCTAATGACTTATTGGAAATAATACATACCGATGTATGCGGTCCAACGAGTGTTGAGGCTCGCGACGGGTATCATTATTTTCTGACCTTCACAGATGATTTAAGAAGATATGGGTATATCTACTAGATGAGACACAAGTCTGAAACATTTGAAAAGTTCAAATAGTTTCAGAGTGAAGTGGAGAATCATTGTAACAAGAAAATAAAGTTTCTACGATCTGATCACGGAGGTGAATATATGAGTTACGAGTTCGGCCTTCATTTAAAACAATGTGGAATAGTTTCACAACTCACGCCACCTGGAACACCACTGTGTAATGGTGTATCTGAACGTCGTAACCGTACTTTATTAGATATGGTGCGATGTATGATGTCTCTTACCGATTTACCACTATCGTTTTGGGGTTATGCATTAGAGACAGCTGTATTCACATTAAATGGGGCACCATCTAAATCTGCTGAGACAACACCGTATGAACTATGGTTTGGCAAGAAACCCAAGTTGTAGTTTCTTAAAGTTTGGGATTGCGATGCTTATGTGAAAAAGCTTCAGCCTGATAAGGTCGAACCCAAATCGGAGAAGTGCGTCTTCATAGGATACCCAAAAGAAACCGTTGGGTACACCTTCTATCACAGATCTGAAGGCAAGATCTCCGTTGCTAAGAATGGATCCTTTCTAGAGAAGGAGTTTCTCTCGAAAGAAGTGAGTGGGAGGAAAGTAGAACTTGATGAGGTAATTGTACCTTCTCTCGAATTGGAAAGTAGCTCATCATAGAAAACCGTTTCCATGATGCCTACACCAACTAGAGAGGAAGCTAATGATAATGATCATGAAACTTCAGATCAAGTTACTACCGAAACTCGTAGGTCAACAAGAGCATGATCCGCACCAGTGGTACGATAATCCTGTTTTGGAAGTCATGTTGCTAGACCATGACGAACCTACGAACTATGAGGAAGCGATGATGAGCCTAGATTTTGATAAATGGCTTGAGGCCATGAAAGCTGAGATAGGATCCATGTATGAGAACAAAGTGTGGACTTTGGTGGACTTGACCGATGATCGGCAAGCCACTAAGAATAAATGGATCTTCAGGAGGAAGACAGACGCTGATTACTACCTACAAAGCTCGACTTGTCGCAAAAGGTTTTCAACAAGTTCAAGGTGTTGACTACGATGAGATTTTCTCACTCGTAGTGATGCTTAAGTCTGTCCGAATCATGTTAGCAATTGCCACATTTTTTGAAATCGGGCAAATGGATGTCAAAAACTGCATTCCTTAATGGATTTCGCAAAGAAAAGTTGTATATAATGCAACAAAAAGGGTTTGTCGATCCTAAAGGTGCTAACAAAGTGTGCAAACTCCAGCGATCCATCTATGGACTGGTGCAAGCATCTCGGAGTTGGAATATACGCTTTGATAAGGTGATCAAAGCATATGGTTTTATGTAGTCTTATGGTGAAGCCTGTATTTACAAGAAAGTGAATGGGAGCTCTGTAGCATTTCTGATATTATATGTGGATGACATACTGTTGATCGGAAATGATATAGAATTTTTGGATAACATAAAAGGATACTTGAATAAGAATTTTTCAATGAAAGACCTCGGTGAAGCTACTTATATATTGGGCATCAAGATCTATAGGGATAGATCGATACGCTTAGTAGAACTTTCACAAAGCGCATACCTTGACAAGATTTTGAAGAAATTCAAAATGGATCGGTCAAAGAAAGGGTTCTTGCCTGTGTTGCAAGGTGTGAAGTTGAGTAAGACTCAAAGCCCGACCACGGCAGAAGATAGAGAGAGAATGAAAGTCATTCCCTATGCCTCAGCCATAGGTTCTATAAAGTATGCCTTGTTGAGTACCAGACATATTGTGTACCTTGCCATGAGTTTGGCAAGGGGGTACAATAGTGATCCAAGAGTAGATCATTGGACATCGGTCAAAATTATTCTTAGTTACCTAAGATGACTAAGGAAATGTTTCTCGATTATGGATGTGAGAAAGAGTTTGTCGTAAAGTTATGTCGATGCAAGCTTTGACACTAATCTAGATGACTCTAAGTCTCAATCTAGATACATATTTAAAGTGGGAGCAATTAGCTAGAGTAGCTCCGTGCAGAGCATTTTAGACATAGAAATTTGCAAGATACATATGAATCTGAATGTGGCAGACCCATTGACTCAACTTCTCTCACAAGCAAAACATGATCACACCTTAATACTCTTTGGGTATTAATCACATAGCGATGTGCACTAGACTATTGACTCTAGTAAACCCTTTGGGTGTTGGTCACATGGTGAAAGTGCAACTATCCCTTTGGGTGTTGGTCACATGGTCACATGGTTTTGGTAATTCCTAACAACATATAGCTCATTGAGCTAACATCATTCCAAGATGAACATTTCAGGAAAAGCTCAATGAATGGCATGGCATGGATGAGAAAAGTGGATCCCTCAAAATGCTAAGGATAAAAGGATTGGCTCAAGCTCAAAAGCTCAAGACTCTACATTTTATATTTTAGTGATCCAAGATCACATTGAGTCTATAGGAAAAGCCAATACTATCAAGGAGGGATGAGGTGTTGCTTAATGAGTTTCTTGCTCCACAGTGCTTAGTGATATGCTCCAAAACCCTCAACAACTTTCACACATCCACATATGACCTAAACCAAAAGTCAAACTCGGCCCTACCGATTCTTTCTATCTGGCGCCACCGAGTTCAGATGTCATAGCCACAGCCACAAACCCTAGGCAAATCGGTCTCACTGATAGGGATCACGGTCTCACTGAGATGGGATTGTAATCTCTCTGTTTCCATTCATAACGTTTCGGTTCCACCGAGATGAGCGATCGGTCCCACCAAGATTGCAATGTAAACTCCCTGATTCCTTTTCGTAACATTTCGGTCCCACCGAGTTTACCTGACCAACTCTCTGGTTAGCTTATTACCAAAATCGGTCCCACCGAGTTTGTGTAATCGCTCTCACCGAGATTACGTTATGCCCTAACCCTAACCATATCGGTCCTACCGAGTTGCATGTCGGTCCCACCGAAAATCCTAAAGGTCACTAGATTTGTTGAATCGGTCCGACCGAGTTTACAAATTCGGTCCCACCGAGTTTGCTAAGTTGTGTGTAACGGTTAGATTTTGTGTGGAGGCTATAAATACCCCTCCACCTCCTCTTCATTCGTGGAGAGAGCCATCAGAACAAACCTGCACTTCCAACTTGCTGTTTCTGAGAGAGAACCACCTACTCATGTGTTGAGGCCAAGATATTCCATTCCTACCATATGAATCTTGATCTCTAGCCTTCCCCAAGTTGCTTTCCACTCAAATCTTCTTTCCACCAAATCCAAATCCTGTGAGAGAGAGTTGAGTGTTGGGGAGACTATCATTTGAAGCACAAGAGCAAGGAGTTCATCATCAACACACCATTTGTTACTTCTTGGAGAGTGGTGTCTCCTAGATTGGCTAGGTGTCACTTGGGAGCCTCCGACAAGATTGTGGAGTTGAACCAAGGAGTTTGTAAGGGCAAGGAGATCGCCTACTTCATGAAGATCTACCTCTAGTGAGGCAAGTCCTTCGTGGGCGACGGCCATGGTGGGATAGACAAGGTTGCTTCTTCGTGGACCCTTCGTGGGTGGAGCCCTCTATGGACTCGCACAACCATTAACCTTCGTGGGTTGAAGTCTCCATCAACGTGGATGTACGATAGCACCACCTATCAGAACCATGACAAAAACATCTGTGTCTCCAATTGCGTTTGAATCCTTCAAACCCTTCCCTTTACATTCTTGCAAGTTGCATGCTTTACTTTCCGCTGCTCATATACTCTTTGCATGCTTGCTTGAATTGTGTTAAGATTGCTTGACTTGTGCTAAGATAGCTAAAATCTGCCAAAGACTAAAATTGGGAAAAGGACAAGTTTTTATTTGGTCAAGTAGTCTAATCACCCCCTCTAGACATACTTTCAATCCTACAAGTGGTATCAGAGCTTTGGTCTCCATTTACTTTGATTTCCATAGCTTTTGGTGGTCATAGCCTTGGTTTCACAACCTAGGAGAGTATGGCGTCTAGCGAGGGAAATTATCACCATAGAGGTCCTTACTTTGATGGTACTAATTTTGCTAGTTGGAAGCATAAGATGAAAATGCATATTCTTGGACATAACCCCGCCGTTTGGGCTATTGTGTGTATTGGCTTGCAAGGTGAATTCTTTGATGGGAGAGAACAAAACCGTGAAGCTAGCACGGAAGAGTTGAAGATGCTGCAATACAACGCTCAAGCTTGTGATATCCTCTTCAACGGATTGTGCTCCGAAGAATTCAACAAAATCAGCCGTCTTGAGAATGCAAAGGAAATTTGGGACACTTTGATTGATATGCATGAAGGTACCGACTCCGTCAAGGAATCCAAGTTGGACGTGCTCCAAAGTCAACTTGACAAGTTCAAAATGAAGGATGGTGAAGGTGTCGCTGAAATGTACTCTAGGCTTGCTCTTATCACAAATGAGATTGCGGCTTAGGAAGTGAAGAGATGACCGACAAATTCATCATCAAGAAGATCCTAAGAGCTTTGGACGGAAAATATGATACCGTGTGCACATTGATCCAAATGATGCCCAATTACAAAGATCTCAAGCCAATGGAAGTCATTGGAAGAATTGTTGCTCATGAGATGTCACTCAAGGATAAGGAGGAACTTCACAACAAGTCAAGTGGTGCTTACAAAGCCTCATGTGAAGCCCCTACTTCATCAAGTGAGAAACAAACCTTCAATGAAGAATTGAGCTTAATGGTGAAGAACTTCAACAATTTCTACTAGAATAGAAGCAAAGAGAGAAGCTCCAAGTCAAGGTCCTACAATGACAAAAGATCTTCTAGTCGAGAGCGCAATTGCTACAATTGTGGGAGACTCGGACACTATTCCAATGAGTGTACGACACCCTACAAAAGACGAGAAGAATCACCCAAGAGGAGAAGTAGAAGAGAAGAATCACCACCAAGAGAGAGGAGGAGTAGAGATGATCATTATGAACGAAGAACATCCTGGAGAAGCAAGGATTCGGAATGGAAGGACAAGTCATCAAGGAGCTACACAAAATGAAGACATCAAGCTCATGTTGGTGAATGGGTATCTGGCTCCGACTCCGACAATCACTCCGAGAGAAGCTATCACTCCGACTCCGAATATACTCAAGATGAAGGTGTTGCCGGTCTAGCACTTGTGTCAACCAACTCCTACGACATATTTGATTCACCAAATGAAGGACTTGGATGATGCTTCATGGCTAAAGTCCCAAAGGTAACACACCCCGAGTATGTTGATTTCAATAGTGATGAAGATGACTTGCTAGGTGATGATGATTTACTTGTTGACAACTCTAGAGATGAATACTATGATGAAACGTCAATTAATCATGCTAATCAAGATAAAACGAATGACAATGATAAGGAGAAGATTGAGCTTCTAACTAAAGAACTAAACACTCTTAAGTTAGCTCATGATACTATCTTAGAAGATCATCGAGAACTTTGAAGGACTCATGAGAAGTTACGCTTTGAAAAGCTCAACCTTGAGCAAGAACATGAGTTCTTAAAGGCAATCAATGATGATCTCCGTAAGAAAAGTTCTTCTTACATTGCCAAGCGTTTACTCTTATCTGCTTACATGCCTCAAGTCAAGTCCATTAACAAGAACAAGAAGGATTCTTCCTCTAGTAGTAACAATAATAATGCTAAATCCAATGTTGTTGCTTCTAGTAGTTCTATTGATTCCACTAATGATTCTCTTAGACAAGTTACACTTGAGCAAGAAAATAGCTTATTGAAGGGAATTATAGAGAAAGGTGTTTACAAGAGCCTTGTCGGGAGTAAGCAATTTGAGGAAATTGTACGCAAGCAAGGAAGGCACCGGAAGAACCAAGGTGTTGGTTTTGAACGAAAGTTCAATGCTAATGGAGTTGAGTGGGAAGAAGATCAATACCCCAAGACAAAGTTTGTTCCTCAACAAGAGAAGTATGATCCTACTTCCTTCAAGGGGACACAAGCTCAAGATGATCTTCCACCACAAGGCCACAAGCAAAAAGGCAAGGATAAGCTTCAAGAGGAGATTGATGCATTTGAAGAAGCTCCTAAGGCCTTGGTCAAGTGGGTTCCCAAGACTGCATCAAGCTCTACTTCATCAAGTACAACTACAACTCCAAGGATTCCCATCAAGATGATGTGGATCCCGAAGAAGAAGAACTAGAGAGTTCTTGAGGGTGACTCCGCCAACATATTTCACTCATATCATTTTGGCAATAACAAGTGCAATCAACTTCCACATCTTGCACTAGTTCAAGGAGTCACAAACCCTCTTGTTGGTAAGACAAGGGACAAGGTAACCTAATGCTTTCGTAGACATCATCTTGTGTGTGCATCACTCTATGTCTATGGATATCCTTGTTTGTTCCTTGTGGGACTAACCCGTGTAGGTATTGAAAGTGCAACTCACTCCAAAGGATTGCTCCAAAATGATCTACATTAACATTGAGCATCCACATCTTCAACACCTACATGAAGTCATCATCAACAAAACCCAAGGTTAGTTCATCCCTCTAAGGGGGGTCTCACATCTAGGGGGAGCTTAACTCTAAGAATTGAGTCAAAGCAACTCTAATGGTGTGAACACATCAATGCATTATGTAAAAGTGGTAACCCCACTTGAGCATAAATGATGAGTATGACCTATGATCAAATGTTCTCATTTGACTCCTAAGTCAATATACTCATATATAGATGACCTGGTCATCGCAAATTGTTTGATAGATGCTAGAATTGGTTGTGCATGCTTTGCCACATATTTCACTTGCCATTTTATTGTGTGAGCATGTTGGTTGCATATTTTACTCATTCGAGGGCATCCACTTATTGCTTTGATTGATTGGTTTCTTTTTCTTTTGCCAAGTGGATGGACAAGAATGCCTAAGAACCTTCTCTAGCTATCTATGCTTTTTTTGTCTCAAACTCTATTCATGCTACATCAAAAAATTTGATCAAGTCAGATTCGAACCACTCTGTGTGAGGAGCACTTGGAGTCCCCGATTCATCATAGACTTAAAATTCCAAAACTTCTTTGTGTGTTTCGGTCTGACCGATTCTTCCATTTCGGTCATACCGAGATCACTAAGTCGATCTAGGTTTTCAATCTCAGTGCAACCGATTTGAACTTTTCGGTCACACCGAGTTGCTGTAACTGTCAACAGTTATGCATCTCGGTGCCACCGAGTTGTTCCACTCGGTCACACCGACAGGGTCGGGCTATATATACCCACGGGCAAAAATTTGGAAACTTTCTCCAAACTCTTTCGCCCGCGCATAGCTAGCTCTGCCTCCAGGGTCTCCGGATCGTCCTACTCATCGCCAGCCACCTCCAGTCGCTGGTCTCCGCCGCTGTCAACGGAAATCATCCCCGCCGTTGCCGCCGTAGCGAGTTCATCGCCGAACTAGGGTATGGACTCGATCACTGTGCTATCCCCGTCCGATTCCTAGCACATTGTGTTCGTCATGAATCTTGCCATGATTGAAACTATTCTATCCAGTCAAAACACTCCATAGATTAGATGTGAGTTGAAAATTTAGGGTTAGGTTTCCGCCGAAACCATCTCGGACCCACCAAGTTGTAGAACTCAGTTCCACCGATTCGGCTAAGGCCATTGCACAAGTGATTCTTGGTCTGACCGAGAATTGCAAATCAGTGTGACCGAGTTCAGGACTTTGTGAAACCCTAACAGTCTCGATGCCACCAAACTGTGACTCGGTCTGACCGAGTTCACTAGTTTAGGTTCCAAAAGCTGCTTCGGTATCACCGAGTTTGCAAATCGGTTGGTCCGAAATGCTTTCTATGGAAAACTAAAACTAAGTTTTTGACTCATTCTTTTGCAAAAACCTCTGTATTTTGTGATGCTTGTCCACTCTATCTCATCTATATCTATTCACAGGGTCTGCAGTCAGTGTTTGCAACATGTCTGATCAAAGTGACAGCCAGAACAGGGAAGAGGAGCAAATTCAGATGAGTGAGGGCACTAGTCCCTGTAGCACCTCTGATGATGGTAGCAGGAGCACCCAAGTAACTTACCCAAAGCTGCCACCAGGGCCAGAAAGAAGAAAACCTCAGAATCTGAGGATGAAGACTATGTGGCAGTTGAGGACGAGGCCACTTCCAAGATGAAAGTGCTCAAAAAGGAGTATGGCACTGCTGCTGCCATTAAGCCTGGTATGAAGACCAAAGTACCTGCAAAGAGAACTCCCATGTCTAAAGCCAGAGCCTCTACTCAAGTACCTTTGGAATCTCAACCCAAAGAGGCTGCTGCAGAAGGGAAGAAGAGGAAGGAAAGAGTCAAGAAGACCATGGCCAGAGTTGTTGGAAAGCCTTCCATGATGGAAGAGGAGGAAGAAGAAGAGGTTGCTGCACCAGCACCCAAGGCTCAGAAGCTTATGGATGATGCTATTAGGTCAGAGGCTGCATCATCAAAGCCCAAAGAAGCACCCACAGCTGCCTCCAAGCCCAAGATTGCACTAAAGAGGAATACCAGAAACATATCTGCTGCTGAGAAGAACAAGGCCCCCGTGCCTGAAACTGTTGCTGAAGAAGAAGATGATGAAGAGCATGTCTTGAGAAAGTTGAAGCCAAAGATTCCAGATCATAATGATGTTCATCCTGTGGCTGAGAACATGAAGCTGAGAAAGGATGCAGGCCTCAGACAGTGGAGGTTGTCTAATCCTTATGCAATCAGGAGAAGGACTGCTATTGACTACAGGTTCCATACTAAGGAACAGCAGGATTCCTATGAGACAGTGTTGCTGGACAAGAAGCCTATAGTGTGTGACATGAGGTGGGTGGACTGAACCTACATGAAGGAGAATGAGGAACACTATCCTGGTGTGTATGACAGTTTCAGTGCTTGTGGAGTTGCAGACTTTGTTGGGCAGAAGCTCACAAAGTGGAATGATGAGCTCATAATGCAATTCTACTCCACATCACACTTCTATCCAGATGGCAGGATAGTATGGATGTCTGAAGGTACTAGGTACCAATCAAGAATTGAAGAATGGGAAAATCTGATCAATGCACCTAAGGAGAAAGAGGATGACTTGGATGTCTATGCCAAGAAGAAGATGGACCACAACACTATGGCACATATGTACAAGGAGATCCCAGATGCTGCAGTTGAGACACATAAGTTTGGATCAGTACATTACCTTCTGTCAGGACTGCCAACCATCAACTGGATCCTCAGGCATACTCTCTTGCCCAAGTTAGGTGACCACAACATGATCAGAGGCCATGTAATAAACTTGCTACATTTATTTGATGTGCCACAGAAGTTCAAGGTCATGAGCCTCACAGTTGAGACTATCAAGAGGACAGCAGCTAACCAGAAGAGAAGTTGTGGGTATGGCCCACAGATCCAGGAGCTGATTAACTCCAAGATGGGCACATGCACATACTTGTAGGACAAGGATCACATGCCTATCTATCTGGACTTTGAGGACAAGCAAGTGGTTATGGATGAAGATGAACCATCTTCTGTGCATGCTCAAGCAAAGAAGGAGAAGGCAAGGACAGAGAAGGCTACCAAGATGCCAACAATGGAAGAGGCATCTCAGTACTTTTTGAAGAGCAAACAAGATCAGATAGGCTACTCGATTGCATCCACTCTGGGGATTGAGAAGGGGCTGGCCACCTTGACTCAAAACCAGGAGAGCCTGGAGAGGATCAAGGAGCAGAAGTTCTATGACTTGGATGTGAAGGTAACTGAGATCTAGTCTGTTGTTGAGCAGCTTCAGGATGATATGCAGGAGAGGAAGGGCAAGACAACCACTAATGCATTTTCCAGAGTGCCTAGAGCTCAGAGATCAGCTGCAGTGCCAGTGACAGACACCAGAGCCACTTCATCTGCACCAGCTACAGCTCCTACAGCTCCAGTGCAATCAGCTCCAGCACCTACACCTCCAGCTCCATCCACATCTATTGAAGTCTTCGTCCAAGGAGCCATCTCTACACCACCACCTGAAGATCAAGCCTGAGAGACGAATTAGTATTATGCATTTTCTATAAACTTTTTGGTAACTTGTTGCCAAAGGGGGAGAAAAATGTATAGATCATAGGCTTCGAGAGAGAGTGTTGCCTTTTTTATTCTCTCTTGCTTTGGTGGTTGAACTTTTTTTGCTTGTCTGAGATACTATATGTCTGTGTGATACTTGGATGATCATGGTTTGATCATATGCTACATTTTTGCTTGTTGGATGACATTATCCTTTTATCACTATATGATCATTCACTTTGCTTGGTGATGAGTGCATGTATTCAATCATTATCATTTTGAGCGCTCCACCAAGATGTATGTGACATGGAAGAGTAACCCATGAGCCTAACTCTTTGTGCATTTGCAGTCCAAAGCAAATCTTAAACTATGCACAAATTTAGGGGGAGCTCTTGCTTATCACATACTTCTCAAAGCAACAATGTTTTCACTCTTATTATCATTTGTCGAAGCTTTGATCTATATGTTGTCATCAATTACCAAAAAGGGGGAGATTGAAAGTGCAACTATCCCTAGGTGGTTTTGGTAATTCCTAACAACATATAGCTCATTGAGCTAACATCATTCCAAGATGAACATTTTAGGAAAATCTCAATGAATGGCATGGCATGGATAAACAAAAGTGGATCCCTCAAAATGCTAAGGATAAAAGGATTGGCTCAAGCTCAAAAGCTCAAGACTCTACATTTTATATTTTAGTGATCCAAGATCACATTGAGTCTATAGGAAAAGCCAATACTATCAAGGAGGGATGAGGTGTTGCTTAATGAGTTTCTTGCTCCACAGTGCTTAGTGATATGCTCCAAAACCCTCAACAACTTTCTCACATCCACATATGACCTAAACCAAAAGTCAAACTCGGCCCTACCGATTCTTTCTATCCGGCGCCACCGAGTTCAGATGTCATAGCCACTGCCACAAACCCTAGGCAAATCGGTCTCACCGATAGGGATCTCGGTCTCACCGAGATGGGATTGTAATCTCTCTGTTTCCCTTCGTAACGTTTCGGTTCCACCGAGATGAGCGATCGGTCCCACCAAGATTGCAATGTAAACTCCCTGTTTCCTTTTCGTAACATTTTGGTCTCACCGAGTTTATGTAATCGGTCTCACTGAGATTACGTTATGCCCTAACCCTAACCATATCGGTCCTACCGAGTTGCATGCCGGTCCCACCGAAAATCCTAACGGTCACTAGATTTGCTGAATCGGTCTGACCGAGTTTACAAATTCGGTCCCACCGAGTTTGGCAAGTTGTGTGTAACGGTTAGATTTTGTGTGGAGGCTATAAATACCCCTCCACCTCCTCTTCATTCGTGGAGAGAGCCATCAGAACAAACCTACACTTCCAACTTGCTGTTTCTGAGAGAGAACCACCTACTCATGTGTTGAGGCCAAGATATTCATTCCTACCATATGAATCTTGATCTCTAGCCTTCCCCAAGTTGCTTTCCACTCAAATCTTCTTTCCACCAAATCCAAATCCTGTGAGAGAGAGTTGAGTGTTGGGGAGACTATCATTTGAAGCACAAGAGCAAGGAGTTCATCATCAACACAACATTTGTTACTTCTTGGAGAGTGGTGTCTCCTAGATTGGCTAGGTGTCACTTGGGAGCCTCCGACAAGATTGTGGAGTTGAACCAAGGAGTTTGTAAGGGCAAGGAGATCGCCTACTTCGTGAAGATCTACCGCTAGTGAGGCAATTCCTTCGTGGGCGACGGCCATGGTGGGATAGACAAGGTTGCTTCTTCGTGGACCCTTCATGGGTGGAGCCCTCCGTGGACTCACGCAACCGTTACCCTTCGTGGGTTGAAGTCTCCATCAACGTGGATGTACGATAGCACCACCTATCGGAACCACGACAAAAACATCCGTGTCTCCAATTGCGTTTGAATCCTCCAAACCCTTCCCTTTACATTCTTGCAAGTTGCATGCTTTACTTTCCGCTGCTCATATACTCTTTGCATGCTTGCTTGAATTGTGTTAAGATTGCTTGACTTGTGCTAAGATAGCTAAAAACTGCCAAAGACTAAAATTGGGAAAGGGACAAGTTTTTATTTGGTCAAGTAGTCTAATCACCCCCCCCCCTCTAGACATACTTTCGATCCTACACATGGCGATGTGAACTGTGGGTGTTAATCACATGGCGATGTGAACTATTGGTGTTAATCACACGGTGATGTGAACTGGATTATTGACTCTACTTCAAGTGGGAGACTGAAGGAAATATGCCCTAGAGGCAATAATAAAGTTGTTATTTTATATTTCCTTATGTCATGATAAATATTTATTATTCATGCAAGAATTGATTAACCGGAAACTTGATACATGTGTGAATGCATAGACAAAACGATGTGTCCCTAGTAAGCCTCTACTACCTCCGTCCTGGTTTATTGGTCCCCTTTGTATTTAGTGTCAAATTTTGACCATAGATTTAACTAATAAAGTGTCAATGCATGTCATAAAAAAGTATACCGTTGAAAAGTATGTTCAAAAACGAATCTAATGATATAATTTTTTATGACATGCATTAATATTTTATTAGTTAAATTCATGGTCAAAATTTAACACAAAATATGAAGGGGACCAATAAACCAGGATGGAGGTAGTACTAGACTAGCTCGTTAATCGAAGATGGTTAAGTTTCCTATCCATAGACATGAGTTGTCATTTGATGAACGTGATCACATCATTAGGAGAATGATGTGATGGACAAGACCCATCCGTTAGCTTAGCATATTGATCGTTCAGTTTTATTGCTACTGCTTTCTTCATGTCAAATACGTATTCCTTCGACTATGAGATTATGCAACTCCCGGATACCGAAGGAATACCTTGTGTGCTATCAAACATCACAATGTAACTATGTGATTATAAAGATGCCCTACAGGTATCTCCGAAGGTGTTTGTTGGGTTGGCATAGATCGAGATTCGGATTTGTCTCTCCCAGTTTCGGAGAGGTATCTCTAGGCCCTCTCGGTAATGCACATCATAAGAAGCCTTGCAAGCAATGTGACTAATGAGTTAGTTGCGGGATGATGTATTACGGGACGAGTGAAGAGACTTCCCGGTAATGAGATTGAACTAGGTATGAAGATACCGACGATCGAATCTCGGGCAAGTAACATACTGATGACAAGGGGAATAATGTATGTTGTCATAACGGTTCGGCCGATAAAGATCTTCATAGAATATGTAGGAATCAATATGAGCATCCAGGTTCCGCTATTTGTTATTGACCGGAGATGTGTCTCAGTCATGTCTACATAGTTCTCGAACTCGTAGGGTCCCACGCTTAACGTTCGATGACGATTTTGTATTATATGAGTTATGTGATTTGGTGACCGAATGGTGTTCGGAGTCCCGGATAAGATCACGGACATGACGAGGAGTCTCGAAATGGTCTAGAGGTAAAGATTGATATATAGGACGATGGTATTCGGACACCAGAAGTGTTTCGGGATGCACCAGGTACTTATCGGGTCACCGGAAGGGGTTCCGGGCACCCCCAGCAAAAGATATGGGCCTTATGGGCCAAGAGGGGAAACACACCAGCCACAAAGGGGCTGGTGCCCCCCCCCCCATATGGGCTGGCCAAATTGGAGAAGGAAAGGGGAATAAGGAAAGGAAAAGGGGAATAGGATTCCCGCTTCCCCCTCTTCCCTTCCTACTTCGAATAGGAATAGGAAAGGGGGGAGGCCGAATTGGGAGGACCCCAAGTAGGATTCCTCCTACTTGGGGCGCCCCCTTGGCTGCCTCTTCTCCCCTCCAACCT